>NW_022164993.1:200457-278715 GCF_008728515.1 Papio anubis
TGTTTTGTCCAGAGAGGTTCCGTCAGAGGTTCTGCACTGTTTATGACCTTCTTCATTAAAATTAGTCTGTGATCCAATTCTTCCCTTTTTCAAGATTTTTAGTTTCTTTTCGCTGGGTCGTGGTCTCAACTTTAGCTCTGAGAAATTTGATGGACTAGAAACCTTCTTCTCCTCATCTCGTCAAAAGTCATTCTCCAAGTCCAGCTTTGATTGAAAATTTCCACTTGTGATGAACTCAAACTCTCCTTTGCGGGGAGATGCACTCTTATTTTGAATTTCCAACTTTTTCTGCCCTGCTTTCCCCATCTTTGTGGTTTTATCACCCTCTGGTCTTTGATGATGGTGATGATGAGCGATGAGGTTTTGGTCTTCAAGTGTCCTTCCTGTTTGATGGTTTTCCTTCCCAACTTAATTCAGGACCCTCAGCTGTGGAGTCTGTTGGAGATTGCTTGAGTCCACTCCAGACCCTGTTGCCTGAGTATCGGCAGCAGAGGCTGCAGAACATGAGAATATGTCTAGACAGGAGTGTGCCTGTCTGATTCTTTGCTGGAAGCTTCTCCTCTCAGGGGTGTACTCACCTGTGAGGTGTGGGGTAATCAATTGCTGCCCCTAATTGGGGGATGTCTCCCAGTTAGCAGGCTACTCGGGGTCAGGGATTGCCACTTGAGCAGGCAGTCTGTCGTTCTCAGGTCCTCAGCCTCCGTGTTGGAGATCCATCTACTCTCTTCAGCTGTCAGACAGAGTCATTTGCGTCTGCAGAAGGTGTCTGCTGCTTTATTTGTTGTTGTTGTTGTTGTTTGTGTGGCTGTGCCCTGTCCCCAGAGGTGGAGTCTACAGGGGTGGCAGGTTTCCTTGAGCTGCTGTGAGCTCCACTTGGTTGGAGCTTCCCAGTGACTTTGTTTACCTACTTAAGCCTCAGCAATGGCGGGCGCCCCTCCCCAGCATAGCTGCTGCCTTGCCGGTAGATCACAAGACTGCTGTGCTTTAGCAATGAGGGGGAGGCTCATTAAGTGGGGACCCTCCCGGCCAGGTGTGGGATATGATCTCCTGAGTAACACCATTTTGCTTAAGCCTGCAATATTGGTGGGGAGTTGCCGATTTTCCAGGTGTTGTGTGTCTCAGTTCCCCTGACTGGGAAAAGAGTTCCCTTCCCTTGCGTTTCCCAGGTGGCGTGCCTGCGCCTGCTTCAGCTTCTCGCTGGTTGGGCTGCAGCAGCTGACCAGCTTTCCGATCTCCAGCTCCCCAGTGGGGTGGACAGTACCTCAGTTGAAAATGCAGAAATCTGCCCAGAGTCTTCTGTGTGGCTGGCATGTAGAGGTTGGAGACTGGAGCTGTTCCTATTCAGCCATCTTGCTCCGCCCCTCTCTCGCCACTTTTTCAAAATAGTCTTCTGTCGCTCGAAATATCCTTTTTGGTTTACAGGTGGTGTTCAAACACCTTATGAAAAGTTATGCTCCCTGAGTGGAATGCACACATCATAAAGCAGTTTCTCAGAAATCTACACTCCAGTTTTTATGTGAAGATATTTCCTTTTGCACCATAGGCCTGAAAGTGATACTGAATATCCCTTCTCGGATCTGTCCATGACCGAGTTTCCAAGCTGTGTAATGTAAAGAAAGCTTTATCTATGTGAGATGAATAAACGTAGCAAAAAGTAGATTCACAGAAAGCTATTTTCCAGTTTTTATCTGAAGACATTTCCTTTTTCACCATAAGCCTGACAGTGTTCCCACAGGTCCCTTCGCGGATCCGCCCATGACAGAGTTTCCAAGCTGCGTAATGTAAGGAAAGCATTATCTATCTGACATGAAAACACATATCACAAAGCAGTTTCACAGAAAGCTTCTTTCCTGTTTTTTTGTCTGAGACTATTTTCCTTTTCACCATATGCGTCAATATGCTCCCGAATATCCCTTGGTACATTCTTCCCCAAAAGGGTTTTTCTGGTGCTGTATGAGAAGAGAGGTGTAACAGTGTGAGTGGAATGCACACGTCACAAATCAGGTCCTCGGAAAACTTCTCTCCAGTTCCTAACTGAAAATATTTCCTTTTTCTCAGTAAACCTCAACATGCACCTGAATATACCTTCACATGATAAACATAAACAGTGTTAGAAAGCTGTGCAATGAAAAAAAGAAGCTTAATTGAGCGAGAGGAATTCTCACGACACTTAGCAGTTTCACAGAAAACTTCCTTCTGGTTATAATCGGAGGATTTTTCTTTCTCTATATTCTAAAGAGCTTACCCAAATGTCCTTCCTCAGATACCACAGAAACAGTGATTTCAAACGGCTCAATCCAAAGAATGGTTTAACTTATGACATGAATACACACATCACAAAGCAGTTCCTCAGAAAGCTTCTCTCCAGTTTTCATCAGAAGACATTTCCATGCTTACCACAGGCCTCCAGATGCCTGTTACTTTCCCTTTGCAGATTCCTCAAAGACAGAGTTTCCAAACTGGGCAACGTAGTGTAAGCTTTAACTCTGTGAAATGAATGCACATATCAGAGAGCAGTTTCTTGGAACGCTTCTTTCTGGGCTTTATTTCATTATGTTTCACTTTTCTCCATAGTCTTCAAGGCACTCCGAAATATACCTTTTTTGGTTTTACAGGAACAGTGTTCAAACACTGCCTTACGAGAAAAGAGGTATAACTCCCTGAGTGGAATGCACCCCTCACAAAGCAGTTTCTCAGAAACCTGCTTTCTAGTTTTTATCTGCAAATATTTCTTTTTTCACCATAGGACTGAATGTGCTCCCGAACCTCCCTTTGTGGATCCATCCATGACGGAGTTTCCAACCTGCATAATAAAGAAATTTTATCTATGTGAGATGAATAAACATGTCTATCACAAAGCAGTTTCACCGAAACTTCTATACAGTTTTTGTTTAAGGATATTTCCTTTCCAGCATAGCCCTCCATATACTCCCGAATGTCCCTTGGTAGCTTTTTCTCCAAAAGGGATTCCCCAATCCTCTACGAGAAGAAAGGTATAACTCTGTGAGTGGAATGAACACATCACAAAGCAGCTCCTCTTAAACTTCTCTCCAGTTTCTATCTGAAGATATTTCCGTTTTCACCTTAAGCCTCAAAGCGCTCCCGGATATTCCTTCGCAGACTAAACACAGTGTTAGAATACTGCTCAATGAAAATAGAAGCTTAACTGTGCAAGTGGAATTCACACGACACAGAGCGGTTTCTCAGAAAGCTTCCTTCTGGTTTTATCTGTGGGTGTTTCTTTTTCAGCATATTCTAAAGAGCATTCCCAAATGTCCTTTCTCAGATTCCACAGAATCAGTGCTTTCAAACTGCTCAATTCAAAGAATGATTTAACTCTAAGAGATGAATACACACATCACAAAGCAGTTGCTCAGAAAGTTTCCCTCCAGTTTTCATCTGAAGACATTTACTTGCTCACCACAGGTCTCCGGGCGCCACTTAATATCCCTTTGCAGATTCCTCAAAGACAGAGTTTCCAAACTGGGCAACATAGTGTAAGCTTTAACTCTTGGAAGTGAATGCACATATCAGAGAACAATTTCTTGGAACGCTTCTTTCTGGGGTTTATTTGAGGATATTTCACTTTTCGCCATAGTCTTCAATGCATTCCGAAATATCCTTTTTTCGGTTTCACAGGAAGAGTGTTCAAACACTGTCTTATGAGAAAAGAGGTATAACTCCCTAAGTGGAATGCACACATCACAAAGCAGTTTCTCAGAATGCTTCTATCCAGTTTTTATCTCAAGATATTTCCTTTTTCACCACAGGCCTGAATGTGCACCCGAATGTCCCTTCGCAGTACCGTCCATGACGGAGTTTCCAAACTGCGTCATATAAGGAAAGTTTTATCCATGTGAGATGAATAAACACAGCAAAAAGCAGATTCACAAAAAGCTTCTTTCCGGTTTTTATCTGAAGATATTTCCTTTTCCACCATTGTCCTGAACGTGCTCCCGACTATCCCTTCGTGTATCTGTCCATGACAGAGTTTCCAAGCTGTGTTAAGTAGAGAAAGCTTTATGTATGTGAGATGAATTCACATATCACAGAACAGTTTCACTGAAAGGGTTTTCCCGATGCTGTATGAGAAGAGAGGTATAACTGTGAGTGGAATGCATAGGTCACAAAGCAGTTTCTCGGAAAGCTTCTCTCCAGTTTCTCTCTGAACATATTTCTTTTTCACGGTAAGCCTCAAAGTGCTCCCGATTATCCCTTCGTAAGTTAAACATAAGCAGTCTTCAAAAACTGCTCAATGAAAAGAGAAGCTTAATTGAGTGAGAGGAATTCACATGACACATAGCAGTTTCACAGAAAGCTTCCTTTTGTTTTTTATCTGAGGATATTTCTTTCTCCATATTCTAAAGAGCGTTCTGAAATGTCCTTCCTCAGATTCCTCAGAAACAGTGATTGCAAACTGTTCAATCCAAAGAATGGTTTGACTCTATGAGATGAATACACACATCACAAAGCAGTTGCTCAGAAAGCCCCTCTCCAGTTTTCATCAGAAGATATTTCCTTGCTCAACACAAGCCTCCGGGCGCCACTTAATATCCCTTCGCAGATTCCTCAAAGACAGAGTTTCAAAACAGGGCAACCTACAGTAAGATTTAACTCTGTGAAATGAATGCACATATCAGAGAGCAGTTTCTTGAAACGCTCCATACTGGGTTTTATTGGAGGCATTTCTCTTTTTGCCATAATCTTCAATGAGCTCCGAAATATCCCTTTTTCGGTTTCACAGGAACAGTGTTCAAACACTGCCTTATGAGAAAAGAGGTATAACTCCCTGAGTGGAATGCACACATCACAAAGCAGTTTCTCAGGAAGCTTCTATCCAGTTTTTTTATCTGAAGATATTTGCTTTTTCACCATAGGCCTGAATGTGCTCCAGAATGTCCCTTGGCGGATCCGTCCATGACGAAGTTTCCAAACTACATAATATAAAGAAAGTTTTCTCTATGTGAGATGAATACACATATCACAGAACAGTTTGACAGAAAATCTCTTTCCAGTTTTTATCTGAAAATATTTCCTTTTTCACCATAGTCTTGAATGTGCTCACGAATATTCCTTTGCGGATCCATACATGATGGAGTTTGCAAGCTGCATAATGTAAAGAAAGCTTTATCTATGTGAGATGAATAAACATAGCAAAAAGCAGTTTCACAGAAAGATACTTTCCAGTTTTTATCTGAAGATATTTCCTATTTCACCATAGGCCTGAATGTGCTCCCGAATGTCCCTTTGCGGATCCGTCCATGACAGAGTTTCCATGCTGCGTAATGTAAAGAAAGCATTATCTATCCGTCATGAAAACACATATCACAAAGCAGTTTCACATAAAGCTTCTTTCCAGTGTTTGTCTGAGGCTATTTGCCTTTTCACCATATGCGTCAATATGCTCCCGAATATCCCTTGTTTTATCATTTTCTCCAATAATGTTTCCGCGATGCTGTATGATGAGAGAGGTGTAACACTGTGAATGGAATGCACACGTCACAAAGCAGTTCCTCTGAAAGCTTCTCTCCAGTTACTATCTGAACATATTTCCTTTTTCACCGTAAGCCTCAAAGCATTCACGAATATCACATCAAAAGCTAAAAATAAACAGTGTTAGAAAACTGCTCAATGAAAACAGAAGCTTAACTGAGCGAGAGGAATTCACACGACACATAGCAGTTTCACAGAAAACTTCCTTCTGGTTTTTATCTGAGGATATTTATTTCTCCATATTCTAAAAAGCATTCCCAAATGTCCTTCCTCTGATTCCACTGAAACAGTGATTTCAAATTGTTCAATTCAAAGAATGCTTTAAGTCTATGAGATGAATACACACATCAGATAGCAGTTGCTCAGAAAGCTTCTCTCCAGTTTTCATCAGAAGACGTTTCCTTGCTCACTACAGGCCTCTGGGCCCCACTTATATCCCTTCGCAGATTCTTCAAAGACAGAGTTTCCAAACTGTGCAATGTAGAGTAAGCTTTAACTCTGTCAAATGAGTGCACATGTCAGAGAGCAGTTTCTTGCAACGCTTCTCTCTGAGTTTTATTTGAGGATATTCCACTTTTTGCCACAGTCTTCAATGCCCTCCAAAATATCACTTTTTCAGTTTTACAGTAACAGTGCTCAAAGTTTGCCTTATGAGAAAAGAGGTATAACTCCCTGAGTGGAATGCACACATCACAAAACAGGTTCTCAGAAAGCTTCTCTCCAGTTTTTATCTGAAGATATTTCCTTTTTCACCATAGGCCTGAATGTGCGCCTGAATGTCCCTTCACAGATCTTTCCATGACGAGGTTTCCAACCTCCATAATATAAAGAAAATTTTATCGATGTGAGATGAATAATCATATCTATCACAAAGCACTTTCACAGAAAGCTTCTTTTCAGTTTTTGTCTGAGGATATTCCCTTTTTCACCATAGTCGTCCATATACACCCGAATGACCCTAGGTAGCTTTTTCTCCAAAAGGGATTCCCAATCCTCTATGAGAAGAAAGGCATAACTCTGTGAGTGGAATGCACACATCACAAAGCAGCTCCTCGGAAAGCTTCTCTCCTGTTTCTATCTGAAGCTATTTCCGTTTTCAACATAAGTCTCAAAGTGCTCCCAAATATCCCTTCTCACACTACACGAAAACAGTGTTAGAATACTGCTCAATGAAAAGAGAAGCTTAACTGTGCTAGTGGAATTCACATGACACAGAGCAGTTTCACGGAAAGCTTCCTTTTTGATTTTTATCTGAGGGTATATCTTTTTCAGCATATTCTAAAGAGCGTTCCAAAATGTCCTTTCTCAGATTCCACAGAAACAGTCATTTCAAACTGCTCAATACAAAGAATGATTTACCTCTATGAGATGAGTACACACATCACAAAGCAGTTGCTCAGAAAGTTTCTCTCCAGTTTTCAACGGAAGACATTTCCTTGCTCAACACAGGCCTCCGGCACCACTTAATATCCCTTTGCAGATTTCTCAAAGATAGAGTTTCCAAAATGGGCAATGCAGAGTAAGATTTATCTCTGTGAAATGAATGCACATATCAGAGAGCAGTTTCTTGGAACGCTTCTTTCTGGGTTTTATTTGAGGATATTTCACTTTTCACCATAGTCTTCATTGTGGTATGAAATATCACTCTTTCAGTTTTACAGGAACGGTGTTCAAAACAGCCTTATGAGAAAAGAGGTATAACTTCCTGAGTGGAATGTACACATCACAAAGCAGTTTCTTAGAAAGCCTCTCTCCGGTTTTTATCGGAAGATATTTCCTTTTCCATCATAGTCCTGAATGTGTTCCAGAATGTCCCGTCGCGGATCCGTCCATGACTCAGTTTCTAAGCTGCGTAATGTAAAGAAAGCTTTATCTATGTGAGATGAATAAACATAGCAAAAAGCAGATTCTCATAAAGCTACTTTCCACTTTTTATCTGAAGATGTTTCCTTTTTCAACATTGTCCTGAATGTGATCCCTTCGCGGATCCATCCATGACAGAGTTTCCAAGGTGTGTAATGTAAAGAAAGCTTTATTTCTATGATATGAATACACATAGCACAGAACAGTTTCACAGAAAGCTTCTTTCCAGTTTTTGTCTGAGGCTATTTCCCTTTTCACCATAGGCGTCAGTATGCTCCCGGATATCCCTTGGTACCTTTTTCTGCAAAATGATTTCCCCAATGCTGTATGAGAAGAAAACTATAACACTGAATGGAATGTACCTTTCACAAAGCAGTTCCTCAGAAAGCTTTTCTCGTTTCTATCTTAACATATTTAATATTTCTGTAAGCCTCAAAGCGCTCCTGAATATCCCTTCAGACGCTAAACATAAACAGTGTTAGAAAACTGCTCAATGAAAATAGAAGCTTAACTGAGTGAGAGGAATTAACATGACTCATAGCAGTTTCACAGAAAGATCCTTCTGGATTTTATCTGAGGGTATTTCTTTCAGCATATTCTAAAGAGGGTTCCCAAAGGTCCTTCCTCAGATTAAACAGAAACAGTGATTTCAAACTGCTTAATCCAAAGAATGATTTAACTCTATGAGATGAATACACACATCACAAAGCAGTTGCTCAGAAAGCTTCTCTTCAGTTTTCATCGGAAGACGTTTCCTTGCTCACTACAGGCCTCCGGGCACAACTTAGTATCCCTTCGCAGATTCCTCAAAGGCAGAGTTTCCAAACTGGGCAATGTAGGGTAAGCTTTCACACTGTGAAATGAATGCTCATGTCAGAGAGGAGTTTCTTGAAACGCTTCTCTCTGGGTTTTATTTGAGGATATTTCACTTTGTGCCATAGTCTTCAATGCACTCCCAAATATCACTTTTTTGATTTTACAGTAACAGTGTTCAAAGAAGGCCTTATGAGAAAAGTGTTAAAACTCCCTGAGTGGAATGCACACATCACAAAGCAGGTTCTCAGAAAGCTTCTCTCCAGTTTTTATCTAAAGATATTTCCTTTTTCACCTTAGGCCTGATTGTGCTCCCGAATGTCCCTTCACGGATCTTTCCATGATGAAGTTTTGAACCTGCGTAATATAAAGAAAGTTTTATCTATGTGAGATGAATAATCATTTCTATCACAAAGCACTTTCACTGAAAGCTTCTTTCCAGTTCTTGTATGAGTATATTCCCTTTTTCACCATAGTCATCCATATACACACAAATGGCCCTTGATAGCTTTTTCTCCAAAAAGGATTCCCCAATCCTCTATGAGAAGAAAGGTATAACTCTGTGAGTGGAATGTACACGTCTAAAAGCAGTTCCTTGGAAAGCTTCTCTCCTGTTTCTAACTGAAGTTATTTCCGTTTTCAACATAAGCCTCAAAGGGCTCCCAAATACCCCTTCACACGCTAAACATAAACAGTGTTAGAAAACTGCTCAATGTAAATAGAAGCTTAACAGTGTGAGTAGAATTCACACGACACAGAGAAGTTTCACAGAAAGCTTCCTTCTGATTTTTCTCTGAGGGTATTTCTTTGTCAGCATATTCTAAAGAGCGTTCCCAAATATCTTTCTCAGATTTCACAGAAACACTAATTTCAAAATGCTCAATACAAAGAATGATTTAACTCTATGAGATGAATACACACATGACAAAGCAGTTGTTCAGAAAGCTTCTCTTCAATTTTCAACAGAAGGTATTTCCTTGCTCACTACAGGCCTCTGGGGGCCACTTAATATCCCTTTACAGATTCCTCAAAGACAGAGTTTACAAACTGTACAATGTAGAGTAAGCTTTTACTCTGTGAAATGAATGCATATATCAGAGAACAGTTCCTTGGAACGCTTCTTTCTGTGTTTTATTTGAGGATATTTCGCTTTTCACCATAATCTTCAATGCTCGCTGAAATATCACTTTTTCGGTTTTACAGGAACAGTGTTCAAACACTGCCTTATGAGAAAAGAGTTATAATTCCCTGAGTGGAAAGCACACATCACTAATCAATTTTTCCGAAATCTTCCCTCAAGTTTTTATCTGAAGATACTTCTTTTTCCACCCTAGGCCTGAAAGAGATCCCTAATATCCCTCCCCGGATCCATACATGACAGACTGTCCAAGCTGCATAATGTAAAGAAAGCTTTATCTATATGAGATGAATAAACATAGCAAAAAGCAGATACACAGAAAGCTTCTTTCCAGTTTTTATCTGAAGATGTTTCCTTTTTCACCATAGGCCTCAATGTGCTCCCGAATGTCCCTTCGCAGATCCATCCATGACAAAGTCTCCAAGCTGCATAGTGTAAAGAAAGCATTATCTATGTGACATGAAAACACATATCACAAAACAGTTTCACAGAAAGCTTCTTTCCTGTTTTTGTCTGAGGCTATTTACCTTTTACCCATATGCGTCAATATGCTCCCGAATATCCCTTGGTACCTTTTTCTCCAAAAGGGTTTCTCTGATGCTGTATGATAAGGGAGGTATAACACTGTGAGTGGAATGCACACGCCACAAAGCAGTTCCTAGGAAAGCTTCTCTCCAGTTACTATCTGAACATATTTCCTTTTTCACCATAAGCCTCAAAGTGCTCCTGAATATCCCTTCAGACGCTAAACATAAACAGTGTCAGAAAACTGCTCAATGAAAAGAGAAGCTTAACTGAGGGAGGGGAATTCACACGATACATAGCAGTTTCACAGAAAGCTTCCTTTTGGTTTTTATCTGAGGGTATTTCTTTCTCCATACTCTAAAGATCGTTCCCAAATGTCCTTCCTCAGATTCCACAGAAACAGTGATTTCAAACTGTTCAATCCAAAGAATGATTTAACTCTATGTGATGAATACACACATCAGAAAGCAGTTGCTGAAAAAGCTTCTCTTGAGTTTTCAACGGAAGACATTTCCTTGCTCGCCACAGGCCTCCGGGCGCCACTTAATGTCCCTTCGCAGATTCCTCAAAGACAGAGTTTCCAAACTGAGCAATATAGAGTAAGTTTTAACTCTGTGAAATGAATTCACATATCAGAGAGCAGTTTCTTGGAATGCTTCTTTCTGGATTTTATTTGAGGATATTTCACTTTTCGCCATAGTCTTGAATGTGCTTCGAAATATCACTTTTTTGGTTTTACAGGAACAGTGTTCAAACACTGCCTTATGGGAAAAGATTTATAACTCCCTGAGTGGAATGCACACATCACAATGCAGTTTATCAGAAAGCTTCTCTCCGGTTTTAATCTGAATATACTTCCTTTTTCACCATAGGCCTGAATGTGCTCCCAAATATCCCTTTGCAGATCCCAACTCCCACCCCACCTCCGCCCTTGGCCAAACCCTGAGAAATTCTGAAGCATTACTTATTTTGTGGATATAGGGTATAGGGTGGGTGGGATTCTATGTTTTAAATATCAGTAAGTAATGGGTGGGCTAGCTAAATTTGGATAAATGGATTTGAATGAAACTAAAGAGTTTCTGTATAGTAAAGTAGGGGGGATCTACCATCAGAGTGAACAGGCAACCTACAGAATGGGGAGAAAAATTTTTGCAATCTACTCATCTGACAAAGGGCTACAATATCCAGAACCTACAAAGAACTCAACAAATGTATAAGAAAAACAAACAACCCCATCAAAAGGGACAAAGGATATGAACAGACATTTCTCAAAAGAGGACATTCATACAGCCGGACAGATACATGAAAATGCTCTACTAATAATGGCCACTGGGATAAATGCAAATCAAAACCACAATGAGATACCATCTCACACCAGTTAGAATGGCAATCATTAAAAGTCAGGAAACAACAGGGTGCTGGAGAGGATGTGAGAAATAGGAACACTTTACACTGTTGGTGGATTGCAAACTAGTTCAACCATTACAGGGAAACAGCATGGCTTATCCCTCAAGGATCTAGAACTAGAAGTACCATATGACCCAGCCATCCCATTACTGGGTATAAACACTAAGGATTATAAATCATGCTGCTATAAAGACACGTGCACACATATGTTTATTGTGGCACTATTCACAGTAGCAAAGACTTGGAATCAACCAAAATGTCCATCAGTGACAGACTGGATTAAGAAAATGTGGCACATATACACCATGGAATACTATGCAGCCATAAGAAAGGATGAGTTTGTGTCCTTTGTAGGGACATGGATGCAGCTGGAAACCATCATTCTTAGCAAACTATCGTGAAGAATAGAAACTAAATAACACCGTATTGCTCTTACCTATAGGTGGAACTGGAATAATGATCATTCCAACCCCCTACCGGTTACAATCTCGACGCAAAATGATGAGCTGGATGGGTGCTGATGAGCTGACGGTGCAGCACACCAACACGGCACAAGCATACATACGTAACAAAACCCGCACATTGGCGCAATAATGCAAATTTGTGAACCTAAAGCATATCAATAATATTAATAATAATATTACTAATAAATTTAAAAGAAAAGAAGAAACAGGAAAGATAGGGTCAGGGCAAAGTCATAGTCACGCAAATATGTTAGATATCCACCTCTGTGTGGTCCATTGCAGTTTAAAGAAGCTCTCATGAGCAACCATCTGGTTGAAAATAGAACTGCAGATGCTTTGTTTGAAAACAGAGTTGCAGATGCTTATGATTATAGCTAGGGCACGTGTAGACATCCCTCCCAACAAACTGAGCCGCCATAACAACTCTAGGGATTTATTTAATTGCAGCCAAATTGCATGCAAGACCTCTCCATGCCATCCAAACCACTTCATCTGCAAACCAAAACTCGCGCCCATGCCCAAGCAACCTTACCGCAGAACCTCGGCAACCAATGTCAAGCACATGCCCAAAACCAAACCCACACAACTGCGGGAGGGCAGGAGGTGGAGGGTGAATGGCGAAGAGGAGCCGAGATGGGAAAGTGGAGTGAGGCGGGCTGAAGGCCCAGGGCAGGGAGAGGGAGACACTGGTCTTAAATCTACTTGTTGGATAGTAGGAAAACTATATTGCATAAACTACGTTTAGCCTCGTTGTCTTCCAACAACACTCCGTACTCTTCTAAAACCAATGTTTATGACACTTCCTAGCAATCTCTTTAAGGGAATAACGCCCAGAGACCGCGCTTCTTCACAGAAATTTGGGGTTCACAGTGCAAGACAAGGTAAGTGCCATTCCTTAAACAGGTGATATTTGGGTGCTAGAAGTGTCTATATACTGGAATTGGAAAAGGAGATATAAATCGATGCAAGTAGAGTGAACATAGATTCTTTAGAGGAGGTTATTAGTTTCAATATGGCCTAGCAAGGAAAGTGTTTAGATTTATAATGCTAACAAGGTGGGTGCCTCTAATGCATCCCTGCACATGGCTCTTCAGAAGGCATGGAGAAATTCCAAATGTCTCTATCTGTCTCCTGAAAATCTCCCTCGCCCTTTCCCCATATCTACAGGCATCAGGGAGCACTGGTATGCTAGAAGCCTATGCCAGCCTTCTTTCTGAATTTCTATCATGGGAGCTCCCCGACAGAGATAATTTGCTATGCATAAGTATAAGTCCTGTAGAGAATATCCTTATAGTACAGGATAATCCTATGCGCTGACTACAGATTATAAAGTCTCTCACCATATGAGTCAAACAGTGCAATTTCGGGCCAAGTGGAAGGCATGCTGATCTTTTATTCTTTCTAAACTCCTAGGATAGGGTTTCTTTAGGAATAAGGTATATTAGGTGGCAGGAATTATGGAGAGGTTTTGGGTGGTGGTATTGAAGGCCGATGAGATTTTGAAGAAGTTTTGATGGTAGAAGCCGGTAGGGGATGTTCTACGCGTGTTCCCGTTCCTGGCTAATTTTTCCTTTGGCTCATCCACCCGCCGCTGCTGCACATGGCTAATGTCCTCGTGGCCTCAACCCGTTTCTTTATAGCCGGTGTCTGGCCCCTCTCCCACTCCGGCGTCATCTCACCGTGGCACATCCAGAAGTAAAAATAAAGGAGAAGGGAGAGGTAGTAAATATATTGGTTCCTGTAACGGGCAGGCCTGGTATGGCAGCTAGATAAGACGCCTTGAAATGAACACAGATCCTGCCTCCTGGTGCTTTGGATGCCTGGAATGAGCACAGACCATGCCTCCCCCATGCCTTTGAATAGCCTTTAAATAGGAGCATAGGCAGTACTAACTGACCTCTAAGGAGGGCGCCTTGCCTGAACAGCTTCTGGAGAACTGAATCCTTGATCAATTTGCTTGACACAGTATCCTACAGAGCATTGCCATTTGTCTGATCTTACTCCCTTCTTTAACTATCCTAATCTTCTCTTGCTTCTCCCTTCCAGTCAGCTTTCTATGCCAACCCCTAAGATAGTTCCATTGTAGATAGGATAAGTAGATAAACTGGTAGATATTAGTGGACCAAATAGATTAGCAGATTCTCTCTCGGGTCTCTATCGAGGATTTATTTAATTGGCAGTTAAGGTTCTTGTGTGTTAATTAGCCATAGATTTTAGGCTAGGAAATGGAGAACTCTAGCCCATCTACTTTACTATCACTTCACCTTCAACAACACTAACAAGCAGTATAGCTTCAGCGTGTTGAGCCACAGGCTCTAGAATGAGGGGTGCCTTGTCTTAAATCCAAACGCTGACCTTTACTAAATGTGTGAGTTTAAGCAAGTTCCTTAACACTCAAGCCTGCCTTCTATAGAAAACAGGATCCTTTCCAAGAGGACCCATCGAGGGAGTAATCATGAGGAGTCACTGAGTTAATAATCAGGAAACAGTGCTTGGTGCATCAAGTCTTAGCTTTTATTGTTACAACTGGAGCTGTTTAAACAACTGAGCCTGATCTCATTCTATAGTAAATTGCTTTGACTCTCCCTAGTACAATAACTAGGGCCTCATACATATTAAATAATTATGACATTACAACACTTTGGCAGCAAAAACAAATACACCCAAAGCAAACAAAAAGCCCATCTCCTTTGCTGTAATAAGAAACAGTCCAGGTTAGCATGCAAAATTGTCAGGTTTGATCTCATATTGGAACGTGTTTCTCTAAGGAGGTCTAACCCCACATTTGCTGGGATACTTCAGTTTTCAGCAAATGACTATGTGAGACTTCGCAGTTTCAAGTTTTCTTTGCCATGAGGTTCTTATGACTCAGATTTTATGACCCACCCAAGAGACCACTTGGACTCCAATAGTTGAGGTGCTCTGTACACTCCTGCAGTGACAATCCTTATTTTTTTAAGAGTCTCTTAAAATGGAGTGATCTTAAAATCTTAAGATGGAGTCACATCTCTTCTAAGAAACATACACTCTAACCAAAAGTCTTTCTCCATTAATTCTATGAAGTTCAACAAAAAGACTAACAGAGAAAAAGTTGTTTAAATGAATAGGTTATTAGTTTCCTACTGAGCTCTCTCCAATAAGATCATGATTAGACTTGAGGTACATGTACTCCCACCAAATCCCAACCCTACCCAGAATGAGAATGGAGAATTCAGCAAAAGGTAGAAAGAAGCTTTTGGAGAAACTGCTTTGTGATGCGTGAATTCATGTCACAGAGCTGAACTATTCTTTTTCATAGAGCAGTTTAGCATCAATGTTTTGATAGAATCTGAGAAGGGATATTTTGGATCGCCATGAAGCCTATGGTGACAAAGGGTGTATCCCCACATAACAACTAGAAATAAACTCTCTGATAAAGTGCTTCATGATGTGTGAATTCATCTTACAGAGTTACACTTTTTCGTTCAGCAGCTTGCTAAGTCCATTTTCGTAGAATGTGCAAAGGGATACATGGGAGGACTTTGAGGCCTATGGTGAAAAACGAAGTATCCTCAAATGAAAACTGGACAGAAGCCTTGTGAAAAATAGCTTTTTGATGTGTGCATTCGTCTCACAGAGATACACCAGTTTTCTCATGGAGCAGTTTTTTAGCACTCTTTTTTGGTCTCTGACGAAGGATTCTTTGGATCGCCTTGAAGCCGATGGTGACAAAGGAGATATATCAAGATAAAAACTAAAAAGAAGCTATCTGAGAAATGGCTATGGATGTGTTAATTCATCTTACGGAGTTTTCCTATTCTTTTAATGGAGGTGTTATATAACCAAATAAAACTAGAAAAAAGCTTTTTCTAAAATAGCATTGTGATGTCTTGATTCATCTTGTACAAGTAAACCTTCGTTTTAATTCAACCAGTTAGAAAGTCTCTATTTTTAAAAAATAGGCCAGGCATGGTGGCTCACTCTTGTAATCCCAGCACTTTGGGAGGCCGAGGCGGGCGGATCACGAGGTCAGGAAATTGAGACCATCCTGGCTAACACTGTGAAAACCCGTCTCTACTAAAAATACAAAAAATTACCCGGCAGTGGTGGCGGGCACCTGTAGCCCCAGCTACTCGGGAGGCTGAGGCAGGAGAATGGTGTGAACCTGGGAGGCGGAGATTGCAGTGAGCCAAGATGGCAACACTGCACTCCAGTCTGGGTGACAGAGCAAGATTGCGTCTCAAGAAAAAAAAAAAAAAATTAATATTTTGAGCCCATTGCAGCACATGGCAAAAAAAGAGATATCTACAGTTAAAAACTAGAAGGAAAGTATCTGTGAAATTGCTTTGCTATCTGTGAATTCATCTCACAGAGCTAAACAATTCCCTTGATTCGTTACTTTGGAAACACTTTTTGTAGAATCTGCAAAGGAACATTTTAAAGACCATTGAGGCCTATAGTGAAAAATGGAGTATGTTAAAATAAAAACTATAAAGAAACAATTTCATAAACGGCTTTTTCATCTGTGGATTCATCCCACAGAGTTAAAACTTTCTTTTGATTCAATGGTTTGGAAAGACTCTTTTTTTATGATCTGCAAAGGGACATTTCAGAACACATTTGACCAATATTGAAAAAATGAATACCACAATATAAAAAGTAAAGAAGCTATCTGTGAAACTGCTTTGTGATGTGTAGCTTAATCTCATAAGTTAAACTTTATTTTGATTCAGCAGTTTGGAAACTTTTTTTTCTGAACCTGTGATGTGGAATTTTTCATCCAAAGACAGCTAGAGTGAAAAACATAATATCCTCAGGTAAAAACTAGACAGAAGCAACCTCATAAACCACTTTGTAATGTATTAATTCATCTCACAAACTTCAAACTTTCTTTTGATTTATCAGGTTGGGAACACGTTCTGTAGAATCTGAGGGAGGAAATTTTTGAGCCCAATGAGGCCTAGAGGGAAAAACCCAATATCCTTGGATATAAACTAGAAAAATCAGTGCAGGCACATTGGTTCATGCCTGTAATCTCAGCACTTTGGGAGTCCAAGGCAGGTGGATCTCCTGATGTTGGGATTTCCACACCAGCTTTACTAAAATTGAGAAAGCTCATTTCTACTAAACATACAAAATTAGCTGGGCATTTTGGCACAGGCCTGTAATCCCAGCTACTCAGAAGGCTGAGGAGGGAGAATCAGTAAAACCCAGGAGGTGGAGGTTTTAGTGATTTGAGATCACACCATGGCACTGAAGCCTAGGCAAAAGGAGAAATTAACGCATCAAAAAAAAAAGTGGAAAAAATTACAATGAACTCATGTGTGATATGTGGATTCATCTCACCAAGATAAACCTTTATTTTGATACAGCAGGCTGTAAACCCCGTTTTTGTAGAATCTGCAGACATTTCGGGGTCAATTGATAATTGTAGTGAAAAACTGAATATCCCCACTTAAAAACTACAAAAAGCTATCTGTGAAACCGATAGTTGGAGATCTCTGGATTCCCCTCACAGAGTCAAACTATTCTTTTGATGCAACAGGTTGTAAAAACTGTTTTCATAGAATCTGTAAAGGGACATTGAGGTCTATAATTGTAAAGAGAAGGTCTCCAGGTAAAAATGAGAAAGAAATGATATTACAAACATCTTTGCAATACGTGGATTCATCTAAAGAGGTAAACTTTTGTTTAGATTCAGCAGATTAGAGACATGTTTTCTGCAGAATTTGCAACTGGACATTTGGGAAACCTGTGAGACCTACAGAGAAAAACAAAATGTCACCAGATAAAAACTTAAAAAGTTATCTGTGAGACTGCCTTGCGATGTGAGGATTAATCTCACAGTGTTAAAGCTGTCCATTTTTGACTATAATGAAAAATGGAATAAGGCCAGGTAAATCCAGAAAGTAGCTATCTGTGAAACTTCTTTTCAATATGTGGATTCATATTACAGAGGTAAACCTTTCTTTTGATACAGCAGGTTTGAGACACTGTTTAGGTAGAAACTATGAAGTGACGTTGAAAGACCCTTAAGGCCTATAAGGAAAAACTGAGTACCCCTTGATTCAGTGTAGAAAGAAGATAAATGTTGCATCAATTTGCAATATGTGGACTTATCTCTAAAAGATAACTTTTCCTTTCATTCAGCAGGTCGGAAGCTGTCTTTTTGCAGGATCTGCGATGGGACATACGGGATCCCATTCAGGCCTACAGGGAAAAAGTAAATTTTTGCAGGAAAAAAAAAAAAAAAACCAGAAAAATCATATCTGTGAAACCGCTTTGTGATGTTTGGGTAAGTTGTGACCACCCTTTGGAGAAATGGCAAAGAGACATTTAGAGAATCTATAATGATATATAATTATCCCCAGATAAAGCATGGAAGAACCTAGCTGTGAAACTGCTTTTTTATGTATGCATTCACCTCACAGAGTAAATCTTTTTTTTATTCAGCAAGTAGGAAACACTATTTTTTTAATGAATCTCTGTAGGGATATGTGAATGCCCGTTGAAGCCTACAGCCAAAAACAACGTATCTCATGCAAAATCTACGTATGTTATGTCTGGTTTCAATTCACTTAGTTCAAGGTTTCTTTTGATTCAGAAGGTGGAAAGAGTGCTTTTGTAGTGTATGTGAAGGGACATTTTGGAGCCCATTGAGGTTTCTAAGAGAAAACTTAAAATCAGTTGATGAGAACCAGATAAAAGCTATCTGTGAAACTGCTTTCTGATGTGTGGATTTCTGTTACACAGTGAAACTTTATTTTCATTCAACAGATTGGATGCACTCTTTTGGTACACTCTATGAAGGGAAATTTGGGTGCCCATTGAGGCCTATCAAAAGAACAAAATATGCACGGATAAAAAACAAGAAAGAAGATATCTGTGTTAGCGCTTTGGTCTGTTTGGCTTCACCAACAAAAGTAAAACTTTCTTTTCATTCAGCAGGGTACAAATACTATTTTTGTATAACTTTCGAAAGTTATACAAAACTTGCGAATCTGTGAAACAGCTTTATGATATGTGGATTCATCTTACAGAGTTAAACTTTTCTTTTTTTATTCAGAATGTTGTAAACATTCTTTTTGTGGTGTCTGCAATGGGAAATTTTGGAACCCGTTGAGGCCTTTAGTGATAAAATGAATATCTCCACATTAAAACAAGAAACTGTGAAACTGTTTTGAGATACATGGATTCATCTCACAAAGATAAACTTTTCTTTTGATTCAGAAGTTTGGAAAAGCATTTATTGTAGATCTTGGAAGGAAACATTTAAAGCCCATTGAGGTCTAGAGTGAAAAATTGAATATCCAACCAACAGTGTAAAAGTGTTCCTATTTCTCCACATCCTCTCCAGCACCTGTTGTTTCCTGACTTTCTAATGATTGCCATTCTAACTGGTGTGAGATGGTATCTCATTGTGGTTTTGATTTGCATTTCTCTGATGGAGAGTGATGATGAACATTTTTTCATGTGTCTGTTGGCTGTACGAATGTCTTCTTTTGAGAAATGTCTGTTCATATCCTTTGCCCACTTTTTGATGGGGTTGTTTGTTTTTTTCTTGTACATTTGTTTGAGTTCTTTGTAGGTTCTGGATATTAGCCCTTTGTCAGATGAGTAGATTGCAAAAATTTTCTCCCATTCTGTAGGTTGCCTGTTCACTCTGATAGTAGTTTCTTTTGCTGTGCAGAAACACTTTAGTTTAATTAGATCCCATTTGTTAATTTTGGCTTTCGTTGCTGTGGCTTTTGGTGTTTTAGACATGAAGTCCTTGCCCATGCCTATGTCGACCACTAAAGCATCTGAAACTTCTTCACCAAGTTTAAATGCTCCCTTTCTCAAGTGGTGCATTTCCATTTATTCATGAGTCTTTTCTGGATCGTTCATTCTCTTCAATGTTCTGCTTATCTATTTATATACCAATTACATACTCAGGAGGCCTTTGCTGGCCACCTTACCGAAATAGCTCTCATTCCTTTGTATTACATTACTGTATTTTATCTTCTTCCATGTAGATATGTTTCTTTAAATTCTTCTTCATTTACTTGTTTGTTTGTGTACTATAAGTTCCATGTTGGCAGGGAACCTTCTTTGTATTTTACTGATGTGCTTATCACCTGTATGGTACCTAATTGCTATTTACAAATAGTTGCTGAATGAATGAGTGAAGGCCGATGGCTTGACCAGTGGTGTTTGCATTTTGAGAGTTTATTTCTTAAGGCTTAAATAAATTGCCAAAGTACACTACTAACTAAAGGAAGTCGGTAGAGAAGGGCTTTTTCAGCAGTCCTTGACATGCTTCTTTTGAGTTCTGTTCTAGGTCATTGTTTAAATATTGAACCCTTGGAAAGACTCACTCAAAAGGTGCAGAAGCGTTTCACTGCTCACAATAAACTTTGGAGATACTTCCTTTTAGGGCATGGAATTTAAAATGACCAGATGTAGTCACTGAATATATGGCTCAAGACAATCATTAATTAATTCTGCAAATACTTACCAGGCACTCTGGTGGTGAGACTTTACAATAGTGAATCTAAAATGAACATGGAGCTTATGTGTGTTGGGGGCAATACAAATTAAACAATACAACATGCAATATATAGTGAGAAACTATGATCATTTCTTTTTTTTTTTCTTTTTTGAGATGGAGTCTCGCTCTGTCCTGCCCAGGCTGGAGTGCAGTGGCCGGATCTCAGCTCACTGCAAGCTCTGCCTCGGGTTCCACGCCATTCTCCTGCCTCAGCCTCCCAGTGGCACAAGGACTACAGTCGCCCGCCACCTCACCCGGCTGGTTTTGTATTTTTAGTGAGGCGAGGGGTTTCACGGTGTTAGCCAGGATGGTCTCGATCTCCTGACCTCGTGATCCGCCATCTCGGCCTCCCAAAGTGCTGGGATTACAGGCTTTGTACTCAGCGCTGGCACTATGATCGACTACATAGAAACATGCTTTTAGAGCATGTGTAACAATCAAGTGGATCAGAGAATATTTCACTGAGAACGTGACTATTTAGTGGAGATTTGAACTAGGCAAAGAGAGGGAGAAAGTTCTTGGCTTGGTGTCCTTAGGCAAAAGAAAATGGGAGAAAAAGAAAAAGCCCCAGTGTGACTGAGGTGGAAAGGATGAGAAAGGGCAGATCTGGTGAAGTAGGTGGAGCCCAGACTGAGAAGGATGATATAGTGCGATGATGATCAAAAAGAAAACAAAAGAAGGAACTACAAGAACAACAAAAGCTCATGTGGATTTTGAAGTAACACCAGCCTTAGGTTCACATATGAGTTTACGTTACCTATCAGGTGTGTAACCTGAGCTGCTTTAACCTCTTTCTCCTTAGCTTCCTGTTGTTGAAAACAAAATTCATTGAGTTACCGTGAATATTGTAAGAGACATCTCTGATTCGCAGTAGATACACATGGTATAGGTATAATACTTCTAGGTGCTTTACAGTGCTCTGTTTGTTAGCTGATACTCATCTAATTTTAAGCAAAACAGAAAAATAATTACTGCTTTTGGAGATTCATAGCGTGAAGCCCAGCAACAGTTTCAAAAAGTAAATTAGTCAACATTTTTTGAACATCTAGTAAGTTTGACTTAGTTCAGTTAAAAACCATTTTCGAGCACATACTTTGTACATGATGTAAAGTAATACTTTGGCAATACAAGAATGAGCCATTTTGAAGTTAATGATTAAATGGATAATTCTTGTATTGTCAAAGTATTGCTTAAAAGGAGTCTTGCTGTCGCCCAGGCTGGAGTGCAGTGGCGGGATCTCAACTCACTGCAAGCTCTGCCTCCCGGGTTCACGCCATTCTCCTGCCTCAGCCTCCTGAGTAGCTGGGACTACAGGCGCCTGCCACCTCACCCGGCTAGTTTTTTTGTATTTTTTTAGTAGAGACGGGGTTTCACCGTGTTAGCCAGGATGGTCTCGATCTCCTGACCTCGTGATCCGCCCGTCTCGGCCTCCCAAAGTGCTGGAATTACAGGCTTAAGCCACCGCGCCCGGCCTAAATGGATAATTTTATAACAATGTTGGCAATACAAGAATGAGCCATTTTGAAGTTAATGAGTAAATGGATAATTTTATAACAATGTTGTGAAGGATCCAATAGAGTTAAATTAAGCATGTGTTTTGGTGAAGGCAAGAAAGGAAATGAGGTGTGGGAGATATTCTTTGCAGAAGGAATTATTGGGGAAGGTTATGGAGGGGAGGAAGTTACGGCCAGTAACCCATGAGACAGATGCCACAGGAGAGAGAGAATTCTAGGACTCTTGTGCAAAAGGCTGCTAGGAGAGGGAGGTGAGACAGGGCAGTCCTGGGTCTCAGTGCTTACTGAATGGCTGCTCACAAAGAGCTCGGGTCTCTCTGGAAGGACATCCTGGATTATGGTCATGAGTTAGTGCTCAACTATAGCCAAGACCAATGTCTCCAGGATTCACCTGTGTGTTTCTTTCTCTGGACATGTTTCTTTAGGGACTTATTTATGGAAATAGTGTTCCTGCTGCTGGAAGTAGCTAGGAACATTGAGACATGTATTTTATCTTATCCAAATCAATCCTATGAAACTATGCTCATCACCCTTTGTAGTTGTGGATCGCACACCCCTCAGCCCCTCACTATGGGGTCATTTAAATCTTCTGTGTTTTATTTGTTTGGATCCATCCTCTTCAGTCAAAACCATCTGACTATATTGCTTTCTTTTTTTTTTTTTTTTTTTTTTTAGCCCCTCTGGGTGTGTCAGTATTATACTGCTTAGAAATTGTCTTAGAAAACTTCTGTTTCCTGAAAAAGAAAGTGCCTTACTCATGTCATCCTCTTCTTTACTCCACCCCGTTATTGCCTATTAAAGTCTTATCCATCCTTCAAGAACCTGATCAGATATTTTTTTCTCCATGAAGCCTTCCCTAATCACTCCAGCTTAAGAGATTTTTTTCTTTCTTTATAATATTGTGTCACATAATATTTCTAACAGTGCATCCAATGCTTGCTTGATTATTAGTGTTACTCAGAGGGAATTTTTAAAAAATCAAAATCAAGTTTGTATTCTAGAACAGGTTTTATTTGTTTGTTTTTGTTTTTGTTTTTGTTTTTGTTTGGTCTTGCTCTGTCACCCAGGCTGGCGTGCAGTGGCACAATCTCGGCTCACTACAACCTCCACCTCCTGGGTTCAAGTGGTTCTCATGCCTTAACTTCCCAAGTAACTGAGATTACAGGTAACTGGGATTACAGACACTCACCACCATGCCTGGCTAATTTTTGTATTTTTAACAGAGACGAGGTTTCACCATGATGGCCAGGCTGGTCTCGAACTCCTGACCTCAGGTGATCCGCCCACCTCGGCCTTCCAAAGTTCTGGGATTACAGGTGTGAGCCAATGTGCCTGGCCTTCTAGAACAGTTTTATATTTACATAATCATTGTGAAACTAGTACAGGAAATCTTTGTATATCCCACATCCAGTTTCCCCTAGTATTATCATCTTATATTGACATAGTACATTTGTCGTTCGAATGAACTGATGGGATACTATTACATAAAGTCCATTCTTTTCCTGATTTCCTCAGTTTCCCACGTCCCTCTCGTCTGACATAACACACTCCTAGTCATCGTGTCTCCCTTAGGCTCCCTTTAGCTGTGACAGTTCGTGACTTCCTTGTTTTTAGTTACCTTGACAGTTTTGAGGATCACTCAACAGAAACTTTTATAGCATTTCCCCACTGAGATTTGTCTGGTGATTTTTGCATAAGTAGACTGAGGTAATAGGTTTTTGGGTGGAAGACCACAGAGGTGGTCTTTTCATCACATAATATCAAGTACATTTTGTACATTAATAAAAAGTACAAAAGTGTCATTTTCATCACATAATATCAAGTACACATACCATCAATATGACTTATCATGTTGGTGTTAACCTTGGATCACCCTGTCTTGAGGGAAGTGTTTGGTCAGGGATTTCTCCACTGAAAAATGACTTTTCTTTCTCCGTTTTACACTGTACTTTGGGACAAAGTAACTACATGCAACTAACTTCTTAAGGTGCTGGGAAGGGAGATAGTAATGTCACTTAAGAGCAGATTATCTACATAAATTATTTGAATTCTTTCTCAAGATTGGAAATATGCCTATTCCCATTTATTTGCCCAATTATTAATTTATAGCAGCATGGACCTCATGGATATTTATTTTATCTTTGGTTTATAATTCAATACTACTTTTTGGAAGGGGAACTCAATATGAGCTACTGTATCCCTTTTGACATCCCCCATAATCTTTTGCGTGCACGCTTTCTCAATTTCTGGCAACTCAAAAGATACCTGTCTATCTCAGATATTCTGCACCATTCCCAGAATCGTAGCCATTTTCCCTGAGGAATCCTGTCTCCTTTCTATTGAAGAATGGTTTATTAAAAATCAAAGATCTGAGCACTAGGTTTTCTTACTGCTACTGGGATGTCATTGCCTCTAGGCCCTCTCAGCGATGGAACATATGTGTATACTAACCCAGGCATATACACATGTCTACAAATATTTCTATATATAACTATTGTATGCTTATTAAGCTAAACATGAGTTCACATCTCGATGTCTCCAAATCTAATCTATTATCATATGAATCATTCTGGGAAACCTGAAAATACAGAATCCCAGGTATCACTCCAGAGATAATGAATTCGTATAACATTGAATGTATAAGTTTTGAAAGGCAAACATTAAAAGTATTGAATGTTTCTCTTGGTTGAATATTGGAATCAGTATTAAGATTTTGAAAACATCAGTTTACATGATAAATATAAGTTTTACTTTGCCATTATTCACCATTTGGGTAAGTATTTATCTGAGAAACACTTTGTTGTCTGACTGTAGTTTTTACTAATTTAAATTTCATGAGTGTGCAATCTGGATAGAGTTTGAAAATTATTGCATTAGGTGATTATTGACGTGCCATTCAACTCCCAAAGTCTAAGGATTTGAAGTCCCATATGTAAAAAATAAACACTGCAGGAACACTTTTCAAAATTAACTAGAGAAATGTATTCATTCATGTTGGCAGTATCTGCCTTACCTACTCTCCTTCCCCTTTCTTGTTTTCTTGCATTATTGGTTGGCGGCAGACTCCAGTTCCAACACCATCTTCTGAGATGATCTGATTCCCAGAATGCTCTTAGTGCTGTTCCTGCTGCTGCCTATCTTGAGTTCCCAAAAGCTCAGGTTAATCCAGGTAAATATGGCTATTACTCAGCTATATGCTAGAAGACTGGCAGAATGTTAAAACCCATCAATGTTCAATGGTAGGTCTAAAAGCCGCTAAGAGGGTCTACAAAGTTCTTTCTCCATGGTGAAATAAGAACAAAAACTAATATTTTATATATATACACACACACACATATATATATACACACACACACATATATATATATGTATTTTAACACAACCCAGCGATTATTGTAAAAAAGATTTCTTATATAGACTACGTGCAGTAAGAGGGCATTTAAAAATGGGAGGTGGCAGAAGTTGGAACCATTTGCTTCTGCATCTTCTTGAGAAAACAGGAGAATTTTTAGATGTCTTAGAGAACTCTTCAGGTTGGTTTACAAGTTGTTTCCTGGCTGTCTTAGGCTTTGATTTTACTTGGATGTCCTGTTATGCTTTTGGGATCCTGGTCCTGTGGGATCTCTTTCCATGGTGCAGCCATGCTCAAAATAAATAGGTTAGAGAATCTTGAGCCCACCTTGTGGTGGCATTATGTTGTATTACATGCATTTTAAAGTTTAAATTGAAGTAAATAATGCCATTGCTGCCACAATAATGTTGCTTAACCTATCCAAAGCTCAATGTCTTTAAAATGAACATTTTTGGCTCCTAGCTGGACTTGTTTGACTGTTCTCTGTTCTGTGTTGATTCACTCAAGCATAACTGAGAGTCACGGGCTATTGGCTCATCTAGGATGGCCATGGCACAGATGAATGGGGCAATCCCCATGTCTTCTGTTCATCCTCCTGCAGACTAGCCTGGCATAGCCTCTGAAATTGCACAGGAACAAGACCAGCTTCAGATCATTCAAACATTTTTCAAGTCACTGCTGAAATCATGTTTATGTCTCATTGGCCAAAGCACCATGTGGCCAAAACCCAGAGTCAGAGGGGAGAGCACAAAAAATTAGATGGTAAAAGACTGGGATGCAGGTATTGAGAAAATTGAGCTATTTTTTTCATTTTGCCACAAATATGAACATGAAAAGTATACAGCTTAAGCAAGTTGAATTTTATGAATTTTATAAACTGAACACATCTAAAAGTGCACCAATTAAGAAACAGAACTATACCACAGCATTTCAGAAGCTCTCTTCATGCCCCTTCCCAGCACTTTTCTCACCACCCCAAAGGTAGCAGCTATTATCCTGCTTCCAGCAACATAGATGAGTTTTGGCCATTTTGTACTTATATACACGGAATTAGATGATGCACAAATACTCTTTGTGTCTGGCCTCTTTCACTCAAAATTTTGTTTATGAGATTCATCCTACTGCTGTATGCAGTTGTCAACTATTCATTTTCATTGTTGTATATTACTTTGTTTGAATATTTTATTTAGCCAATCTACTGTAGATGGAATTTGGATAATTTCTAGTTTGGGCCTATTATGAACAAGCTCCTATAATTATTCTTGTATAAAACTTTAGTAGAGATAAGTACTCAGTTCCTTTGAGTATACACTAGAAGTGGAACTTTCATATGTGTAGCATATGATGTACTATTCTTATATTACCAAAATTGTTTTGAAGTGCTTTTACCATTTTACCATCCTGTAGCAGTATATGTGGAGTTCCAGTTGTTCCATGCTATATTTTGATACTGGAGGGTGCTTTTACTTTTGTCCTCTTCATAGTATTGGCAGGGTTCATTTTAGAAATGCTTGCTCTCCTCCTTTCACAAAGTTCCATGTGCATGGGTTTTTCTTTATACCTTCAATAGAAAATATTATCAAAACTCCTTAAAATCAAAGAATAATTGGTTGAAGAAGCCCAGTGCCTTGTTACTTTCTCGTAATAAGCTCAGCTGTTGCATCCTCGATCCTAACTCTTGGGTAGCATTTTTCCTTTTTCTGCTCTGTATTCCTCTCAATCAATTGTTGATGTTTGCTGCTCTCCCTACTACATTTCTCCTCCTTCATGCTCTGAGTTCCAAGGAAGAGTGCTGTGAGTGCATGGAGTGGTGGGATGTTTTGGTGGTAAGCATACTCACACAGAGACTGGCATACCATGAGGACATTTAAATGACTAACCAGGAGAGCTAATCTTCTGTGTTAGAGTCCACACTGTGGGTCCTGAACAGGAAATGGGCTGTTTGAAGACAGCAAATAGTCATCTTTTTTTTTTTTTTTCTATTTCTGGTGTCAGGCATTTCTGTTGGTTCTTTCTGACAGGGAAAGAAACAGACATCTCGATTTGCAAAGACTTTATAGGAAAACAGGACATGTTGAAGGACTGATCCTTCCCCTGCCATTTCTTTTCTATTTTACCAAGTCAAACCAGAGATGAGTGTTTGAAGCAGATCAGAATTTTCATTCATTATCAGTGATAAAGAACCTATCATGAATCCTGAGGCTCATGGAATGTTATAGCTTCACACTGCTGAGCATAAAGTCAACATATAATAAATGCATGTTGATTTAAGGATGACTCCCTTTAGAGTCCTTACTGTGTCAACTGGAAGACTGACTATAACCAAAAGTATTGAAAGGTAACTGAAGGCACTGAGCATCGAGCAAATTCTTGGCCAGTTAGGTTTTTCCCATAGGTGGCCACATGATACAAACAGGAACTTAAGCCAAGAGACCTGCTATGCTAAAATCCAATATACAACCAATTACCAAATTATTGAAGTCGATTTTTAGTTGGTTATTGCATATAAAAAATATTGGTTGGTTTGAACAGTTACTGAGCTAAGCATTAAACTCAATAAAATAAAAACAAAATAATAATTAGTTGAAGCTCATTGTTGAAGACTTTACAGTGACTATTGGTCAATAAGCTCTTCAGTATTAGCATGATTTAGTTGATAGCAGAAACATTGAATATGATATGATATGAATATCCAGTCTTGGGATCTCAGAAGATACCAAGAGAGGATAAATAATCTTGTTTATATTTTAAATATTCTCTACTATTTTAAATCAAGGCAATGTCTCACTGGTGTCATCCAGAGAGGCTGCAGAGTAGTGGTAGCATGACAGAGATAGTTGGCCAAGGCACCTGGCGCAGCAGAGTTCTCAGCTCACTGTTCTGTAAAGCATCTGAGTTTTGGCAAAGCAGGCAGTGAGGCATGGTGTTAGTGGCATTTCTAGTAATGGCAGTGTTAAAGGCAGCATTGTCAAAGGCCTGCAGCGTAGGCTATGCAAGACTTTGTGGGAAATGCTGACACCTAAAATTGTATATACATAGTCCTGAATTGTGGCAGTGTTCACCTATCTTCCAGCTGCCGCAACGGTGCACCAGGAACTGAACCTAATCATCATTCATCCATGGGGAAGTTACTGAAGAATTTGAGGCAGCCCTTTATATCCAAATCATGGATCAGAAATACTATTTAGCTAGTGACATCCAAATCAAAACAAATAATCATCCCAATAATTTCTGAAAACCGCTTTTACAAATCAACAGATGGTTGCAAATGTTATTAGTTCTGATGAATGATTTGAAGTTAACTTAGAAAAAAAGTATTTAGCTACTTTGACTAACAACCCTGACTATAATCCTGACTTGGTCATAAGTAAATTAATTGTGACAGTGAGGACGTTGTTATGTGTCTTTGTACTTCCTTAATCTTTCGCCTGCAGTAATATTTCAAGTTGATTAGATAATCTATACCCTTCCTGCTACAAAATCTGCTAAAAGATTTTTATGGTGTGAGAACTTTTATAAAGACATACTGGAAGATTTGTTGGGCTTTGGACTTGAGGTATAGCCCCTGAAGTTGCATTGCTTTTTTGCAAGAAAGACTATTTGTTTCAACTCCCCACCATCTCCCAGGCTCAGGATGTGAAGTCTGGAATTCCAGGAGAATCTTGCCTTTGGGGGTAAAGCACACAGGAGGTGACTGATAACACTTAAAATTTTAAACTTAAAACTCTGCTTTCAGTGGCAGAGTGCAGAAACCCCGTCTCAGCCTAACCTGCAGGAGAACAGAAAGCCAAGCAAGCCACCCTGCTCCAGTGCATCTTTTGCTTTAGAGGTGAGGACCAAGAAGTAGCATTTCAGGCTGAAGATACAGCATGGGTAAATGTCTGGAGAGGAGGGAGAGGAATACGTGGGCTCCTAGTGGAGGTGAAATGAGCAGACAGCAGGCCATGTAGGGGACCACCCCTCTCAGGATCCTTTTGAGTCGTCTTTTCCTTCCTTATTTCCAACTTGGCTGGGACTGCCAAACTTGATAGAGAACCAAGGGTATCTCCATGGAAAGGTGGAACCCTTGACCTACAATCCTGTACTAAAATACTGGGCCAGTAGTAGTTGTCTGAGGTACATCAGTGTCAGGCTCCTTAGGGGTCATAAAACCACTGTTGCAATGGTTGGTGGGGAACTGGTACCTACGCTTTTCCAGATAGGAGGATGAACAGAAGTATCCTTGATGATCCTGTAATTCAGCCCAGCGGCCTGAAGCCCTGGGACCCACTCAGCCAACTAGAGGACCAAGCAGTGTATAAAAAAAGTACAGGGTGCTTATTCTCACCCCTGACTTGACTCTGTGACAACTAAGTTTGTGGTTAGGAAAGGGGAGAAACATCTCTTCTTCTCAACAGGCAAACCAGGCCTTTAGGATCCATGGTACAAAGCTGGGGGCACGGGCAGTGCTGGGACTTCCCATTTTCATCTCACACTTCTCATAGGAAGCAGGCAACTTACACAGTTCAGAGTCCTGGGTGGGAGACCCCTTTGGTATTCAGAATGCTTCCACTTGGAAAAAGAGGCAAAGTGCTATTCAGGGTTTGGGATTAGGAGAGGAAGAGTTTTTCTTCTCCCGGCCCAAATTTATTTTAGGTGCACCGTGGTTTTGTTCTTTCCAGCATCAATCCCATGTGTCATTGGAGTTCTTAGGTCAGACAACTAGAATTTCTAGGACTATTCATTTTGGAATGAATCTTTGTGGAAATATCTATAGTCACTCTTCCTCATTTTACAGATGAGGAAACGGGAGTCAAACAGGTGAGTGATTTGCCCATGCTCTACATTTAGCTAATAGTAAAGCTAAGACAAGGACGCAGTGTTACCTGTTCTCCAACCCCCAGGTGATTTCCACCTGTACTTCAGGGAGTAATGCAGCTGAAGTGACCTTTACCTAAAAAATCATGTGTATCTGTGCAGCCTTATGGCTTCTCTTTCTGCAACCAACTTCCCCAATGTGTACCTTATGGGGGTGAGATGTAATTGAGTAGTTTGAGGGACAGCCTGAGGCCAAAGAATGGGAGTCAGACGAATAGGATATACAGTGCCCACACCTAGTCTCTATTATGCTAAATGAGGAAGGCTGGAGCTAGAAGCCTCTGCAGGGGCCAACTTCTACTCCCCTACCCAGAAACTGAAGCACCAGGGATGCTTTGGTTCCTTCTGCACTTTAGATTGTCCCTTTATCACCTCTCCCTTTGTCTTCCACCAAGGCTACTATGTGTTAATTCACCTTACACATATTTCCAAATTTGGAAACTCACTTTTATTTCCTCTGTCTCATCATTCATGTTCCTGGGTAGAGATGTGCTGAGAAGGTTTATGTGGCCTTACACCTGTTAATGAGAAGGTGATTGTGGCCTAGAAAACCAGGCCTGGTACTAGTGTTGTGATCTGTGTGTATGTGTGTGGGGGTGGGGTGGTAGGGGGACCAGTGTTAGATGGCCTGAACAGGGCCCCGAGACAAAGACACATAAAAGGTTGGCAAAAGACCCTTTGGTTGAATTTGTCTTTAAGTGAGCAGTTTTCAGAAGCTGCCCAGATTGGCTCTTTCTGCTTGTGTATTTGTTAAGTCTAGGCTGACGTCTGAGAGTTCCTCGGCATCCTTCCTGCCAGTAAAAGAGTCTTTCTGTGCAAAACAGAAACTCGTCTGCCTCTTGAGCCCCCTCTTTATTGTGCTGCTAAATAGGGAAAAAAAGAGAATTCAAAATTCAAAGAATAGTCTAATTTGAACACTTAATATATTCTTGGGTACCATTTTAAGTGGTGTCATCGAATTTAATCCTCATAATAATCTTATTAGTATTAGTATTATTACATAATAATAGTATTATTATTCCAGTTTTATGAGGAGAAAGTGAGGCTAAGAAACATTAGGTAATCACCAGGTTATAGAGAAAGCTATGGCAGAACTGGGATTCGACCCAGTTCCAGCAAGCATGCTCCTTTTCTTCTACTCTTCCTTTATCCTTTTTTTTCGAATTTCCAACAATGCATCAGTTAAGAGTGTTTTGTTTGTTTGTTTTGGAGAGGGCATCTTGCTCTGTCACCCAGGCTGGAGTACAGTGGGTGCGAGGAATACGACTCACTGCAGCCTTGACCTCCCGGGGCTCAAGCGATCCCTCCTGCCTCAGCTCCTCAAGTAGCTGGGACTACAGGCATGCACCACCACACCCAACTAGTTTGAGTTTTTTAGAAGAGAAGGGTTTCTGCCAAGGTTGGCCAAACTGGTCTTGAACTCCTGACCTGCCTCCTAAAGTGCTGGGATTACAGGCGTGGATCCACCACTCTCAGCCGCCAAGCATGCTCTTGACCCTGTGCTCACTGCCTGTGGGAGGTGAGACCTCAAGGAATGTCGGGAAGGCAGAGGAACCCCAGATTCACGGACCAGCCATGAATGGGCTACAGAGACCCAGAATCCCCTGAAATTGCATTCCAAACTTCTTAATGTGTGAAAACAAAAGTACATTTTGCAGAAGGAAAAATTTTCTATTATCAGAGATGCTCAAAAGACTCTGTGACCAGTTCCAGAAAAGGCTAAGAATGACTGATTTAATCTTAGATCTTGTAATTTATTGAGGAAACTGAAGTTTAGGGAGATAAAGTGATGGGAAGAAACATGTGTTTGAAAACACTATTACTGGACCCAATCCAGTCTCTTTTTTGCCTACTTGCTGGGAGAGCATGGTCAGAGTTTCATACTTCTAACTGCAGTCTTGACATCTCTCACTGATCGCTGCCTTAAGGGTTGCTACAAAGAGTAAGAGAATATATGGGCACCTAGTATAGCATCAAACACAGAATGTGATTAATAAATGCTAGAACTGTCCTCTTCCTTAATTTTGTATATTATGCTGGTATAATGGCAGACTTCATTAGTCTTTCCATTATTCTATACTGTTCTCTCATATTTTAACTTCTAATTATTTTATGCCATATACTATAAAATATTTTTATTTTCTTTGAGGGCAGACTTCTCCTAATCTCAAGCTTTGTATCTTGGGATAAAAGGGTTCCAAATGCATCTACTGCATCATCAGCTTCCATCCAAAGTAGCCAGAGGAATTCTCAAGTTCATACCTCTAAAACTTTGCCTTTACTCCTTGTTGTTTGCATTCTGAGCCTGGATACCTAACTGTATACAAGTAGTCACAGGAGCTAAAAGTAATGCAAGAAAAAACAAGGCTGAACTTTTTCTGTGGTCAGTAGGATAGAGGCCACAGAGACCTAGTCTCCTGAGTCAAACTTTGGGGCCAGGAACATGATCAAGGGACTGCAGGAAGAGCCATTGACAAAACCGCTCTCTGACCTCCTTTGAAGTTTTCATTAACCACCTGCAGAGCCAGGGTTGCTCTAGAGCTCTCATGTGGAAAGACTAAGAGTCTACAGAAGAACAACAGTACAGAAGGGATGACAAGGAGACAGGACCCTTGCTACCACGGAAATCAGGCACTGTAATAGGGTCAGGTGACATCACTAAAAAGCTCACATATTTGCTTATTAATGTTTTTTCTGAAAGCTGACAAGAACTCTAGGGGCTTCCAAGTCTATAAGATCAAACATACAGTATAGTATGGGCATGTAAGAAACATTGATAATACATAAAAATAGGCATATAAACAAATATATATACAGGATAAAAGCAATATAAATATTATAATAAATACAAATATCTATGTATGTATAGTTGGATAAAGCATGTATGTATATATAGATAAAGATTTGTCTATATGTTCACTTGTTACATGTTACACGTGAACATAAATATCTATATTTAGATATATATTTATATATATATTTTATAAATATATATGTAACATGTTTCATTCTTACCCAATCAGGTCAAACCTCAAAAATCATGCTAGCTACCGAAGGTAAGGAGGAGTTAGCTGGAGCTGAAAGAATTTCCATAGGCTAGGTGAAAAGAGGAAGGGAAAGCTTTGAGCTAAAAAGAAAGGCGCAGAGGCACAAATAGAAAAAACAAGAGTCAGGATAGGATTATTGAGGGTCAGTGAGGGAAAAAGGTGGGGGTAGGATGGGACCAAAAGTAGAACCAGATAGTCTTTGGGATACTCAGCATATGACAAATGCCTGAGGATCAAAGGCCTGGCTCTTCAATCTGGTGTTAACATAATGCTATGCCCCTTAGTTGTCTTCCTAGGGTGCACGCTCCTTTGCTATCATATTTCAACAAATCCTGTAACTGGAAGCGTGTAACTCTAAAATTACACAAGCAATAATCCTCCTGGGCTCTGTCCAAATTCTTCCCAGCTGGTGGTTTTGACCCTAGGGATCACTAATTATAAACAGGGTGTGTTGGTAGCAGTGTGTGATGACCGTGTGATACTTTAAGCCAGATTAATGACAATGAGACTAAGAGATCCAGATTCTACTTCCAGCTGGTGTCACTATTTAGCTTTGTGACTTCTAGGTAACCCTGCACCTCACAATTTTGCCTAATGATAACATGGGGTCCATAAATTTGCTCTCTGAACTCATAGGGTTACTGCAGGATTGGAATGAGATAATGGAAATAAATTGCCTTTGGAAAAGTTACATGCAAATATCAAAGACTGTGACTTCTTACTTTGGAAGAGAAGAAAATGAGTAAACACTATGAAACAATAGTTTCTATCAAGCAGGTGATGATGCCGAGGAAGAAAGAGAAAAAGCTCCATTTGTGACCATATAACCTTTTGTGGTCCCTAAGACAGACTTAAGTTGCTTTTGGGAATGGAGTTTAACAGTCCTGAACTCTGGCCACCCTAATCCTAAAGGGATGTAGGGCCCTTGTGCCTGTGTATTGCTATTATCCATTACTATATATTTATATGTATATATTTTTTTATTTTTATTTATTTATTTTTTTCTGGGGAGAATAGTGTGATTGTTGACTTAGTTCTTGGTCTTGGCCTGTGGGTCTCTGAAGAGCATGGATGTGGCAAGATAGCCCCACAGAATTTCAGTGGTTTGGACACATACACAGTAAAGTAGAAGACACTAAAATCAGTGAGGCTTTTGCCATGAGCTTATGGGAGGTGATGAGTTGTTAAAAATTCTATGCAACTTTTTTTTTTCCTTGCTCCAGATTTTATGACTTTGGTCTTTTGTCTTTGTGTAATGATAATCTTTTGTGTCTTCATGACTAGCACCTATGACAAGTGCTTGGGTTATATAGGCAATCAACAAATGTTTGATGAATAAGAAGAGGAGGAGAAAAAGGAAGTCAAGGAAAACTCCCAGGCTTCTTTGTATTTATTTATTTATTTTTTGAGACGGAGTTTCACCTTATTGCCCAGGCTGGAGTGCAATGGCGATCAAGGCTCACTGCAACCTCTCTGCCTCCCAGGTTCAAGAGGTTCTCCTGCCTCAGCCTCCTCAGGTAGCTGGGATTACAGTACGCACCACCATGCCTGGCTAATTTGTATTTTAGTAGAGATGAAGTTTCTCCATGTTAGTCAGGCTGGTCTCGAACTCCTGACTCAGATGATCTGACCACCTTGGCCTCCCAAAGTGCTGGGATTTCAGGTGTAAGCCACCGCGCCTGGCCCTTTTTTTTTCCCCCTAAAGAACAAAACAAAAAAGATCTAAATGATGCTCGTGAGACTTGATCTCAGAAAGATGTTGTGAAGCTGAGAAGGAACTCCTTAGGAATATCATCCTTTTAAATGATGAGATGCTGAGTATGGAATGAGTAAATTTGAAGGGAAGATAATGAACCGAGGCCGCTTAGCCGAAGCTACTAAAGTGCAGCACCAGGGGGTCCAACCCTCTAGTGCTAGAGAACTGGGAGAGAGCCCACCTCCTGGAGGTAAGCGTGTAGAGCAGCCCGGGAAGGCGTGGGGGAGGGTGTGAGGCCTTCATGTTTGTTCCTAAAGGCCAAGTGAGCATTTTGATCGCTATACTTAAAGGAAAAATGTGGTTAAATTTGACTCAAACAGTGTAAAATCCTAAGATTGGCATTTCAAGGGAGGAAGTCAGATTCAATCTTTCGGCTACTGTAACCTATATTAAAAGATAGGGAAGTATGCAATGATGTTTACTGTCTATATAGTACAGGCATTGCTAACTTGAGAAATGTATTGGCATGGGATAGCCCTGCTTGGGCATGGGGCAAACACCTCGAAAGGCAGAGCAAAGTGTCTTCATTCTGGGTAGCTGGTAGAATATAAGCCTGGTTCCCCTTGGTCTTCCAGTGTTGCTAAAACTCCCACGTGTTCTCTCTCCCCGCCAGGTCCTGAACTCTAATTCAGCCTTGTCCAACTCTCAAAACTCAGCTCACCCTTATCAGAGGGCTTCTCCTTACATTCTCCTCCACACAGCCCCTGTGCACTTGGCACATGTGCTGAGTGAGATATGTTGCATGCTCGAGGGATACCAGGTCTCCTTAAAAACTCTGCTGATTTTGTCCTGTAGCAACCCTCTGCTACTGCTGGGTCCCGAGTCATCAGCCTCCTGCCCCTGCTCCAAATGGCAAATGGCTGAAAGTGGCTATAGGTTCCCCACCTCTGAGATCCTCCCTTCTCTGAAGGCTTGGTTCTGCATTCTCATTGCCTAGGAAACAATCAGATTCCTTTCCGGCGCAGATGATTTATGAATTTTATTTAGCTCTTCCAGTTACTTTAGAGGGAGCACTGATTACTTACTGCATGCCACTCCATCCCACCTTAGAAACAGAGACATTAATAAAAGTGATTTATACTTGTTGCCACCATGACCATGTTAACTAATTATGTTTTACTCTTTTGATCTGATTTGTAGCTCAGAGCCAAAGCTGAAACTCATCATCAGCCAGTGGTATAGAACCACAAATGCAATACACCTTCTATATTAACTTTAGCTCTTAGCTTATCTTGTTCCTATTTTCTTTTCCTTATCCAAATTTCTCCCTTCCTTTCTTTCTTTCTTTCTTTCTTTTCTTTTCTTTTCATTTACTTTTATCTTATGCAACTTTGAGTCGACTCCAAAATTCCCACTGAATGAGTCAAAGTAAAATAATTTAAAACAAATAATATCTTTAACTTGTTGAATCAAAATCGGTGTTTGATAGACTAACCGTTATATTCCTTATACGTCGAGTAAACAAAGACATTACCATGAATTGAGGCTGAAAGCGAGAACCTTTCTATCATAAACCTTAATTATTTAAGAAAGACTGAATGTAATATTTAAAACAATGATTCTCTCCTAGATATCATTTATTGATTCCATTACATTCTATGAAGTATTGCTAATCCTCTTTTATACATTATGTTAAATCTCTACAACAACCTTTGTTTGCGGTGGATTTCGAGAACATGTAGCGAAATTCAGTTCATAGAGGTTTGTAACTAACTGGTGGTCCCATAATCTGAAGTGGCAGAGCTAAGTCTTAAATATAAACTTTCCCATACCTCCAAATACCATGGTCTCTGGGGTTTTCTCTTCACTCCTGGATCTCTCATAGCTACCCAGTTTTCTTAAACTTCTTTCTGTTGGGAAAGGACATACTATTTTACTATGAAAGCTTCAATTGACTTTGTTAACCAGGAAGAGAATTCACATCTGATCCCCATCTTATACCCTGAAACCCACTACAGCTTGGGGACTGCCCCTTCTGGGCTCTATGAATTGTTTTGAAAGTATTTTGGGCTTCCAGGAAAACTGCAACTTCTAAAGATCCATTCCTAAGGGGAATTTCAACTTGCACAAGAGGTGGGTCTGGGTGACCATTGTACCCAAAGAATAGTTCTGTAGGCTTAAAGCAAAGAAACCCAAATAATCTTTCTTGGCCCCACTGTGGAATCCCATTGTGCTTCAATATTTATCTGCACACAAAGGACTCAGTCTGAAATAGCCTGCTCAGAAACTTGTGGGAAGCAGGCCTCTGTGACAGCTTCTTTAATTGACTACCTTGTCCTTTCAGAAACTGGAAGAACTATACCACGGTAGCCTAGGGTTGGAGAAGGAAGAACCAGGGATCAGGAGACCTGAATTTCAGTCCTGGTTACCCTAGCCCTCTGTGTGAACTTGAGTAAGTCAGTTCACCTTTCTGGGCCTCAGAGGTTCTGATATTTAACATGGAGACATTGGAGGGATTGGCTTCTTAAATTTGCTTCTGGACTCCAAAGTTTTATGATTGTAGATATCCCTTTAGATTGTAGACTGGCTTGGGACCCCTGACCCCAATAATGCCCCCTAGTCAGTCTTGTCTGGGCCCAGAGAGGCCCAGGTGTCAGGTCTCTGCACCTCAGGCCTCATGTGGGCCATGTGTGTGTTTTCCTGGAAGCTGCATATAGGACACTCATTGACGGGGAGCCTGTGGTCTGGAGCTAGTGGTGAGATGGTAAACATCATGGAACAAGCAGCCCTTTCAGGCTGTCAGCCTTGGCAGGATAGTATGAAAAATAATTCTTGGGAAGCTGGGGACTGGTGGCAGCTGCTTCTCCTCAGCCTGCCTGCCAGGCCCTACCAGAGCTTGGAGGGCTGGAGCTCTTTGCTGGGCCTGCCACGGACTGTGCTGGTAGTTTTCCACTCTGGGAAGCTGGAAGAGTGAATTGGCTTCTCTGTCCAGGAGATTGGTGGGTAGAGGGAGCATCAGAAAACCACTAAGGCAACTCAGCAGGAAAAACCAGGAGACACTTCTTTGCTGCAGGGTCTCCTGTTTCCCTTGACATTCCCCACTTTTTCATGCTTCTTTACAGTTCATAATAGAACAAAGACAAACTGGTGGGATTTGATGAATGAGGAAGTGAAGTTGGGGGAAAGCAAGGAGACCTGACATTTAGGTCTTGGGCCAACTTGGCATTTCTGAGTCTTGACTATTGGCTGAGATCCCTTCCACAGAAGGAGTTTACCCAAAATAGACACATTCAATGGGAAAACCACACTGGTACAGCTGAGAAGTGCCACATTGGTTGCCCTGGGCTTCTCCTGGTTCCAAAGATTCAGTAGGATGAGAAAGGTCATCCAAGATCATCTTGTCCATTTTCCTGTGCCCTTTGTCTAAGGCCCTTGGACATACTGAATCACTGAGAAACATTGCCTATTTTCTTAATGTGCCTATTGCTGATTTACTAAATTCTTATCTCTGAATTGTCTATCCTCATCCTTATATTACTTTGTCCCAATTTCTAGACCTCCATCCTAACTTTCGTTGTCTGGAGATTGTGTGCAATACTTGTAGCCCTCTCTGCTTTTTCATCTACTTATTTATTTGCCAGATGTGTATTGAACAGCTCATGGATGCTGTGTGTTGGCAGGTACTGAGGGAGAAAAGGAAGAATCTGACATGATTGCTATTCTCAAAATTGCTCACAATTTCAACAAGGAGGTAAACAAGCACAAGAGAAACAGAAAATCTCCATTGAAGTTTGTTACTTAAAAGAGCCCCCCTACACACCATCAGCACTTCTATCCGATATCATGTTTTAGTATTTTCCATAGCTTCTTCACACTACCTGAATAGAAAGAGCCAGTAATAGCTACTGTCAAATACATAATCAAATTGTGTCTATTTGATTATGAAAAATCTATGGTCTTTTTTTCTGTTTCCCCTACCAGAATGTAAGATTCATGAGATAAATTACTTTATCTGTCTTGCTTACTACTGTATCTTCAGAAGAACACCTGATACACAGCAAAAACTTATTTATTAAATAAATACATACATATTCATAGAAGAAATACATTTGTTAACTAAATACATGCAGGTAAAGATAGATTGCAAAAAAATATATCATGACCCAGACTTACAAGGAAGTTTCCTGTATCTGTTGTCTGCTAAAGCACCATTAGCCAAGGCAACCCTTGATCAAACTCCCAGGACTTTGTTTTTAAGACTTGTAATGATGAACAACAGAAAACACTTCCTTTATCACTTTTCAACAGACGTTTATTGAGCACTTGATTAATGCCAGACATCCTACTAGAAACTGGAGATACAACAGAGAAAGATAGACATGATCCTTGACCTCATAACACATACTGTTGAGTGGGCAGACAAAACTTAAGCACCTGTCACACACAAGTGTAAAAGTGGTATGAATGAAAACCAGTGTGTTATAAGAGCATATAATAGAAATTCCTAACTTAGCTGGGGGCTTGGAGGAATTCTTGGGGATGACTGGGCTGACAGCTGGAGGATGAACAGGTTTCAGTGAGTGAAGGAGTGGAGGATGCACATCCCAGGTAAAGGAGCATCAGCAGAGACCTTGAGCTCTAAACTGGTACAAGGTCAGCATGCTCAGGAGAACAAAGAACAGGGAGTAGCCAGAGATGAGGCCAGAGTGTAGGCTGAGACCCTAATGTGGATCTCATGGGTCACATTTTCTTAACAAGAATGGAAACCCAAGTTAGGAAGTTCATGACAGAATAAAGTTTTAGGAAGCTAATTTGGGCTGTTGTGTTGAGAAGGATTGATAGAGGAACCGACGAAGAAGAGTTAGAAGACATTATAGTGACTCAGATGGGTCATGGAGGTTGTGCACTGCATGGGAAGAATAGAGGAGAGAAACAGCTGACTCCAACTGCAGGAGATAGGATTTGTAGAACTTGCTGATGGACTGGATGATCTTCAAAGACCAAGCTTCTGCTTCTGATTCCCTTGACTGCCTCCTGTTGAGAGTACATGTTACCTATCATTCCTGAACTTCTTTCCCTTTCCAAGAATTCCTATGTTGGTCTCCAGGCAGAGATTGACTCATAGGAGAGTTTTCCACTTTTCATCAATGTCGTACGCCACGCTGCTGTCCACTGTACTGTTGACCTAAACCCTCTGTGAGCTGGAAGGCTAGAGAGTTGAGAGGAGGGAGCACAAATTATTTACATGAAGTGAAGCCTCATGTCCTCCCCCTACTTAATTCCCTCAAGCTTGAGTCTGCATTAGGGTCACCTAGGAGGAGTGGTTAAACACTGTTCCCTGCCCTCCCAGCAACCCCACCCAGAGCTTCTGATTCAATAGACGCTGGAGACTAATAATTAGCATTGCTAATGAGTTCCCAGGTGATGCTGGATGCTGCTGGTCCTGAAGCATATTTGAGTGATCACAGCCTAAATGGTAACTGAAATGTAATCACACAGTACATAGATCAGAAAGAGCCTTCTCGGAAGGAAACTGGCACTCCTTTGAAACCACATAGCAGAATATCCTATGTGGATCTATCCCCACCCTTCCATCCCACATACTTCATTTCTCTTTTGCTCCATTTTTCTAAAACCTCTCTAGGCTTTCAATGCTATTGGTCCATGGACTGGCTGGAACCACTGCCTTACAGAAAGCCTAATAGAACTCCCTTGCTTCTTTGGCACATGAAGAAATAACACACTCCAAAGAGAGCCAGGAGCTTGCCTCAGATCACACATGGTATATGGTAGAACCGAAGTGATGTGAAGTCTGATTTTCAAGGGTTGTGTGCTCAGTGGAATTACAGGCTTTAGAGCCAAGTTCAAGATGAGTTAGTATTTACCGATGAATGGCCTTTGCAGTTAACTTCTTACCTGTTAGTGGGAAACATGAAATATTGGGTGGAAAATGCTTATCATATTGCCTGACACTTGATACATGCTTCTAAATGGATATCATCATTACTGCATTTTACTGAATTTAAGCAACTCACGACCCATTATCATTACTTTATGTACCTCTAAGAGAAAAAGCTACTGCCAGTTAAACTATGACACTATTTGCTTGTGAAGTGCATCCAGATTTCAGAGATGTTAATATGTGAAAGAATGGGCAGTGTGGTATTTCACTTCCTTTTCAACTCTATTTTACTTTACTGAATTAGATACTTAATAGCACATTAAAATTCCCGAAGGAGAAGTATACTTAGTGTGTTTGAGGAACAACAAGGACGCCAGTGTGGCTCATTGTAAGGACAAGGTCCAAGAGAGCCAGGGGGTGTCTGATTCATGTCTTCACTATAGTGAATAGGGCCAGCAGAAGAGTTTCATGATCACTTTACATTTTTTATGACTACATAGTGTTCCATGCTGTATATGTACTACATTTTCTTTTCTCTTCTTTTCTTTTCTTTTTTGCTTTGTTTTTTCTTTTGAGATGAAGTATTTTCTGTGTTGCTTCCAGGGCTGGAGTGCAGTGGCACCAACTCAGCTCACTGCAACCTCTGCCTCCCAAATTCAAGCAATTTTCCTGCTTCAGCCTCCCGAGTAGCTGGGAGTACAGGCCTGTCACCAGGTTCTGCTAATTTTTGTATTTTTAGTAGAGACAGGGCTCACAGGTTAGCCAGGGTGGTCTCGGATCTCCCTGACCTCGCGGGTCCACCTGCCTCGGCCTCCTAAAGTGCTGATTACAGGCATGAGCCACCGCCGAACTATTTTTTGGGTGAATAGAGACTTTCCAACCCAAGTTGAATTAACTCCAAAGCCTTACTTGTAATAAGATGAAATCAAGCATTATCACAATGCTATTTTAGAAAAAAGCTTTTTCTTAGTTTTATTTGGTTATATAACACCTCCATTAAAAGAATAGTAAACTCCATAAGATGAATTCACACATCACAAAGCCATTTCTCAGATAGCTTCTTTTTAGTTTTTATCTTGCTATATATCCTTTGTAGCCATTGGCTTCAAGGCGCATCCAAAGAATCCGCCAGAGTCCAAAACCAAGTGCTAAAACTGCTCCATGAGAACTGGTAGGCCGGGCGATGGTGGCTCAAGCCTGTAATCCCAGCACTTTGGGAGGCCGAGACGGGAAGGGATCACGAGGTCGGGAGATCGAGACCATCCTGGCGAACACGGTGAAACCCTTCGCCTCTACTAAAAAATACAAAACTAGCCGGGCGAGGTGGCAGGCTTCGTGGTCCCAGCTACTCGGAGGCTGAGGCAGGAGAATGGCGTAAAGCCTGGGAGGCAAGGAGCTTGCAGGGGAGCCAAGATCGCCAGCCCACTGCACTCCGTGCATGCCCACACAGAGCTTAGACTCTGTCTCAAAAAAAAAAAAAAAAAAAAGAAAACTGGTGTATCTCTGTGAGACGAATGCACACATCACAAAGCTATTTTTCACAAGGCTTCCATCCTGTTTTCATTTGACGATATTTCATTTTTCACCATAGGCGTCAAAGTGCTCCCATATATCCCATTGCAGATTCTACGAAAACAGACTTAGCAAGCTGCTGAGTGAAAAAGTGTAACTCTGTAAGACGAATTCACACATCATGAAGCACTTTATCAGAGAGTTTATTTCTAGTTGTTATGTAGGGATACACCCTTTGTCACCATAGGCTTCATGGTGATCCAAAATAGCCCTTCTCAGATTCTATCAAAACTTTGATGCTAAACTGCGCTATGAAAAAGAATAGTTCAGCTCTGTGAGATGAATTCACACATCACAAAGCAGTTTCTCCAAAAGCTTCTTTCCCCTTTAATTTTTTTTAAATTATATTTTAGGTTCTAGGGTACATGTGCACAACATGCAGGTTTGTTACATATGTATACATGTGCCATGTTGGTGTGCTGCACTCATTAACTCATCATTTATGTTAGGTGTATCTCCTAATGCTATCCCTCCCCCCAATCCTCCCCACAATGGGACGTGGTGTGTGATGCCCCACTTCTTGTGTTCAAGTAATCTCATTGTTCAGTTTCCACCTATGAGTGAGAACATGCAGTATTTGGTTTTCTGTTCTTGTGTTAGTTTGCTGAGAATGATGGTTTCCAGCTGCATCCATAACCCTACAAAGGACATGAACTCATCACTTTTTATAGCTGCATAGCATTCCTTTTTGTATGTGGGCCACATTTTGTTAATCCAATTTGCCACTGATGGACATTTGGGTTGATTCCCAGTCTTTGCTATTGTAAATAATGCCACAATAAACATCCATATTCTTGAGTCTTTAGAACAGCATGACTTATAATCCTTTGGCTATATGCCCAGTAATGGAATGACTGGGTTGAAAGGTATTTCTAGTTCTAGACCCTTGTGGAATAGCCACAATGTCTTCCACAACGGTTGAACTAGTTTACAGTCCCAACAGTGTAAAAGTGCTCCTATTTGTCCACATCCTCTCCAGCACTTTTTTCCTCATTTTTAAATGATTGCCATTCTAACTGGTGTGAGACGGTAACTCACTGTGGTTTTGATTTGCATTTCTCTGATGGTGAGTGATGATGAGCATTTTTTCATGTGTCTGTTGTCTGTATGAATATCTTCTTTTGAGAAGTGTCTGTTCACATCATTTGTCCACTTTTTGATGCGGTTGTTTTGTTTCTTGTAAATTTGATTGAGTTCTCTATAGGTTCTGGATATTAGCCCTTTGTCAGGTGAGTAGATTGAAAATTTTCTCTCATTCTGTAGGTTGCCAGTTCACTCTGATGGTAGTTTCTTTTGCTGTGCGGAAGTTTAGTTTGTATCTCAGTTCTCAACTTTCGCTTTTGTTGTCATTGCTTTTGGTGTTTTAGACATGAAGTCCTTTTCCATGCCTATGTCCTGAATGGTATTACCTAGGTTTTCCTCCAGGGTTTTTATGGTTTTAAATCTAACATTTATGTGTCTAATCAATCTTGAAATAATTTTCGTATGAGTAAGGAAAAGATCCAGTTTCAGATTTCTAATAAAGGCTTTCTACTAAAGAGGGCATCCCTGTCTTGTGCCAGTTTTTAAAGTGAATGCGTCCAGTTTTTGCCCATTTAGTATGATATTGATTGTGGATTTGTCATAAATATTTCTTATTATTTTGAGATACATTCCACAAATACCGAATTTATGGAGACTTTTTAGCATGAAGAGCTGTTGAATATTGTCAAAGGCCATTTCTGCATCTATTGAGATAATCATGTGGTTTTTGTCTTTGGTTCTGTTTTTATGCTGGATAAGGTTTATTCATTTCCATATGTCGAACCAGCCTTGCATCCCAGGGATGAAGCCCACTCGATCATGGTGGATAAGCTTCTTGATGTGCTACTGGATTCGGTTTACCAGTGTTTCATTGAGGATTTTTGAATCAATGTTCATCAGGGATATTTGTCTAAATTACTTTTTTGTTGTATCTGTGTCACACTTTGGTGTCAGGATGCTGTTGGCCTCATAAATGAATTAGGGACGATTCTTTCTTTTTCTATTTATTGGAATAGTTTCAGAAGGAATGGTACCAACTGCTCCTTGTACCTCTGCTAGAATTCTGCTGTGAATCCATCTTGTCCCGGAGTTTCTTTTGTTAGTAGGCTAATTACTGCTTCAACTTCAGAATCTGGTATTTGTCTATTCATGGATCTAACTTCTTCCTGGTTTAATCTTCGGAGAGCATGTGCCCAGGAAATTATCCATTTCATCTAGGTTTTGTAGTTTATTTGCCTAGAGATGTTTATAACATTCTTTGACGGTAATTTGTATATCTGTGGGGTCAGTGGTGATATCCCCTTTATCATTTATTGCGTTTATTTGATTCTTCTCTTCTTGTTTGTTAGTCTTGCTAGCGGTCTATCAATTTTGTTGATCTTTTCAAAAAAACCAGCTTTTGGGTGCATTGATTGGAGAGTTTTTTTTTGTCTCTATCTCCTTCAGTTTTGCTCTGATCTTCGTTATTTCTTGCCTCCTGCTAGCTTTTGAATGTGTTCGCTCTTGCTTCTCCAATTCTTTTAATTGTGATGTTAGGGTGTAAATTTTAGATCTTTCCTGCTTTCTCTTGTGAACATTTAGTGCTATAAATGTCCCTCTACACACTGCTTTAAATGTGTCCCAGAGATTCTGCTATGTTGTACCTTTTTTCTAATTGGTTTCAAAGAACATCTTTATTTCTGCCTTCATTTCGTTATACACCCAGTAGTTATTCTGGAGCAGCTTGTTCAGTTTCCGTGTAGTTGAACGGTTTTGATTTTCTTAGTCCTGGGTTCCAGATTAATTCCTCTGTCATCTGAGAGACAGTTTGCTATGATTTCATTCTTTCACATTTCCTGAAGAGTTCTTTACTATGTGGTCAATTTTGGAATAAGTATAATGTGGTGCTGAGAAGAATGTATATTCTATTCATTTGGGGTGGAGAGTTTTGTAGATGCCTAATAGGTCCACTTGGTGCAGAGTTGAGTTCAATTCCTGGATATCCTTGTTAACTTTCTGTCTCATTGATCTGTCTAATGTTGACAGTGGGGTGTTAAAATCTCCCATTATTATTTTACGGGAGTCTAAGTCTCTTCATAAGTCTCTAAGGACTTCCTTTATTAATCTGGGTGCTCCTTTATTTGGTGCATTAATATTTAGGATAGTTAGCTCTTCCTTTACCATTATGTAGTGGCCTTCTTTGTTTCTTTTGACCTTTGATGTTTTAAACTTTGTTTTATCAGAGACTAGGATTGCAATCCCTGCTTTTTTGTTTGTTTGTTTTCCATTTGCTTGGTAGATCATCCCTTTATTTTCAGCCTGTGTGTGTCTCTGCATATGAGATGGGTCTCCTGAATACAGGAAACTGATGGGTCCTGACTCTTTATCCAATTTGGCAGTCTGTGTCTTTTAATTGGACCATTTTGTCCATTTACATTTAAGGTTAATATTGTCATGTGTGAACTTGATCCTGTCATTATGATATTAACTGGTTATTCTGCTTGCTAGTTGATGCAGTTTCTTCCTAGCATCGATGGACTTTACAGTTTGACGTGTTCTTGCAATGGCTGGAACCAGTTTTTCCTTTCCCTGTTTAGTGCTTCCTTCAGGATCCCTTGTAGGGCAGGTCTGGTGGTGACAAAATGTCTAAGCCTTTGCTTGTCTGTGAAGGATTTCATGTCTCCTTCACTTATGAAAATTTTGGCTGGATATGAAATTCTTGGTTGATATTCTTGGTTGAGAATTTTTAAGAATGTTGAATATTGGCCCCCACTCTTCTGGCTTGGAGAATTTCTGTCGAGAGAGCTCCTCTTGATCTAATGTGCTTCCCTTTTTGTTTAAACAGACTTTTCTCTCTGGCTGCCTTTATTTCAACTTTAGTGAATCTAACATGTGTCTTGGAGTTGCTCTTCTCAAGGGGTATGTTTGTGGCCTTCCCTGTATTTCCTGAATTTGTGTGTCGGCCTACCTTACTAGGTTGGGGAAGTTCTGGAAGTTCCTGCAGACTGTTTTCCAACTTGATTCCATTTTCCCCATCACTTTCAGTCACACCAATCAGACGTAGATTTGGTCTTTTCACATATTCCCATCCTTCTTGGAGGCTTTGTTCATTTCTTTTTACTCTTTTTTCTCCACACTTCTCACTTCATTTCATTCATTTGATCTTCAGTCATTGATGCTCTTTCTTCCAGGTGATCGAGTCAGTTACTGAAGCTTGTGCATTTGTCATGCATTTCTCATGTTATAGTTTTCATCTCTCTCAGTTCTTTTAATGTCTTCTCTGCATTGATTATTCCAGTTATCCATTCATCCATTCTTTTTTCAATATTTTTCCTTCTTCGCTTTGGTTATGTAGTTCCTCCTTTAGCACTGAGAAGGTTGATCGACTGAACCTTCTCTCAACTCGTCAGTCATTCTCCATCCAGCTTTGTTCCATTGCTGGTGATGAGCTGTGTTCCATTGGAGGGGGAGATATGCTTTGGTTTTTTTTTGAATTTCCAGCTTTTCTGCCCAGCTTTTTCCCCCTCTTTGTGGTTTTATCTCCCTTTGGTCTTTGATGATGGTGACATACAGATGGGATTTTGGTGCGGGTGTCTTCTCTTTGTTAGTTTTCCCTCTAATGGGAGCCTTAGCTGCAGGTCTGTTGGAGTTTGCTTGAGGTTCAATCCAGACCCTGTTTGCCTAGGTATCAACAGCGGAGGCTGCAGAAGATAGAATATTGCTGCACAGCAACTCTTGCTATCTGACTCTTGCTCTGGAAGCTTCGTCTCAGTGGTGAACACTGCCGTGTGTGGAGTGAAGTGTCGATCTGCACCTAGTGCGAAATATCTCCCAGTTAGGCTACTAAGGGTACAGGGACCCCCTTGAGCAGGCAGTCTGTCCGTTCTCAGATCTCAACCTCCGTGCTGGGAAACCCACTGTTCTCTTCAAAGCTATCAGACAAGGGCATTTACCTCTGCCGAGGTTTCTGCTGCTTTTTGTTTAGATATGCCCTGTCCCCAGATGAGGAGACTACAGAGGCAAGTTGGCCTCCTTGAGCTGCAGTGGGCTCCACCAAACTCGAGCTTCCTGGTGGCTTTGTTTAAACACTTAAGCCTCAGCAATTGAAGGCAGCCCTCTCGCAGCCTCACTGCTTCCTTGCAGTTAGATCTCAGACTCCTCTGAAAATAACGAGGCAGGTTTCTTGGGCATGGGAACCTCTGGGCCAGGTGTGGGATATAATTTCCTGGTGTGCCATTTGCTAAGACCTTTGGTAAAGCACAGAATTAAGATGGGAGTTACCAGATATTCCAAGTGTTGTGTGTCTCCATTTCCCTTGGCTTGAAAAAAGGGATTCCCTTCCCCCTTTTGCTTCCCAGATGTGGCAATGCTTTGCCTTGTTTCAGCTCTCATTGGTCTGGCTGTAGCAGCTGACTAGCTTCTATTTTATGGCACTACCTAGTGAGATGAATCAAGTGCCTCAGTTGATGCAGAAACCAACTGTCTTCTGTGTCACTCACACTGGGAGCTGGAGGCTGGGACTGCTCCTATACAGCCATCTTGGTCAGGCCACTCTTTCCAGTTTTCACCTGAAGAAATTTCCTTAATGGAATACCAAATATCCCTTTGCAGTTTCCAGGAAAAAGTGTTAGCAAACTGCTGTATGAAAAGAAAATTGTAACTCTGTGAGATTAATTCAACATCACAAGGCAGTTTCTCACAGAACTTCTTTCTAGTTTTTATCTTGGGCTATTTCCTTTGTCACCTTCATCTTCAAGGCAATCCAAATTCTCTTCTCAGATTCCAAAAAACAGTGTTTAAAAACTGCTCCATGAAAATTAAGGGATAACTCTGTGGATGAATTCACACATCACAAAGAATTTTCTCAGAAAGTTTCTTTCCAGTATTCATCTGAGGATATTTCGTTTTTCACCATAGGTCTCAAGGCACTCAAGAATATCCTGTAGCAGATTCCACCAAAAGAGTGTTAGAAAACTGCTCAATGAAAAGAAGAGTGTATCTCTGTGAGATGAAATCACACATCACAATGCAGTTTGTCACAGATATCCCTTCTTCCTAGTTGTTATCTTGGGCTATTCCGTTTGTCCCCCTAAGCAGTTTCTCAGAAAGTTTCTTTCCAGTTTTCATCTGATGATACATTGTTTTTCCCAATAGACCTCTATGTGTTCCAGAATATCCCATTGTGGATTGCACGAAAATAATGTTAGTAAGCTGGTCTATGTATAGAAAATTGTACCTCTGTGAGATGAATTCATACATCTTAAAGCAGTTTCTCAGAAAGTTTCTTTCTAGTTGTATTCTGAGGATACTTCCTTTGTCACCCCAGGCTTCAAGGTGATCCAAAATATCCCGTCTCAGATTCCACAAAAACTGTGCTAACAAACTGTTCCCTAAGACAGGTATAACTCTGTGAGATGAATTGACACATCACAAAGCAGTTCCTCAGAAAGCTTCAAATTCCACGAAAACAGTGTTATCTAGCTCCTCAATGTAAATAAATGTGTAACTCTGTGAGATGAATTCACACATCACAAAGCTTCTTTCTAGTTTTCATCTGAGGATATTTCATTTTTTCACAACAGGCCTCAATGTGCTCTGGAATAGCCCATTGCACAATCCATGAAAAAAGTGTGAGCAAAGTGCTCAATGAAATGAAATGTATATATTTATTATGTATCTAATGCTTTGAACTATGTATACATTGTAAAATGGCACAATCTTGCTATCTAACATATATAACCTCTCATACTTACCTCTCTTTAAGTGATTTTTGTATATACAATACATTATTATTTACTATGCTCACCATATTGTACCACAGATCTCTTGATGTAGAGATGGTTTAAGGTATACGAGAGAATATGTGTAGGTTACATGCAAATATGATTCCATTTTATATAAGTAAATTGAGCATCTGCAGATTTTGGTAGCTTTGGTGGTCCTGGAACCAACACCCTTTGGTTGCCAAGGGATCATTATAATCTTTTCATTTATCACATATTTTTTAACTGTCTGTTCTGCAAGAACTGTTAGATTAAGTTTTATGTATAAAATAATGTAAAAATAATATTACAAATATACAATCAAGGAAGTTTACACATATGCGTGCATGTTAACATGTACTGTACCATATATAACACACCATTCCTAGGCTGGGCTTTGTCGGAAGGTTAAAGACGATACATAATGAAGCCATGATCTAGATAAAGTTTTTATTTTTTCTAAGGTGTATCTTGATGGCCTTGTCTCTAGGCCAGACTACCTGCCTGTCCAAGAATAAACTGATACATCCGTAGTGAAGCTATGAGTCAAATATTTCAGCTTTGCTATAAAGCATTTGTTAACTTAAACACAAGATACTCGAAATTTGTCTTCCAATTTCCCAAATTCTGCAATCAAATCTTCTGAAAACTATTACACAAAGAATGAACAGTGGGAATTATCCAACAGACCTTCTAAATACAACACACAGTACAGCAACATTGGAATTACATAAGACTATTTTTCACTAATTTCTATCCTTGATCACAAGGAGTTTAGCCAACAGAACAAAGTAATCCGTTTGAAAGAAACCCAGTATTGCAAAACAACATCAGTGTTAGAAGTACTAATGAAACGAAACTCTTGGTATGTGAGTCATCATAAACTCACCAAATGCAGTAGAGGAAACATGAAAAATACTCTTATAATACAATGATAGTCAAAGCTATAAACACAAATAAAACATTAATCTGAAAAAAATCACTTTTGAAAAAGTCAATTTCAAAACCTTTTTAAAAATCACAAGCAGGAGCTGTGTGAACCATTCAATATTTTTTCCTCAAATAATCTGCAAATGAATATTTTCTCAGTTCTATTATGAGAAGATTACCTGAGATTGCTTGAAAAGTTTGCTGTTTTCTGGATTTATGCCACAGGCAAGAAAGACAGCAGTCATGTCCAAGATGCTCTGCTGAAGGACACCTGGGTCTTGGGAGCCAGTAATGTAGTGTAGGTGAACAATGCTGTATAATACAGAGTCATATTTATCTTGTAACCTCAACCATTTCTCAATGGCTCCCAGGTAATTGCGCAGGTGGAGGATTCCTGTAATCTGAATGCCAAAAAAGATTCGCTTCCTGTTGTCTTTCTGGAATAAAAGAAACAAACATATATGTTTTTGAGGCAGAATCCCATGAATTCTATTCCCGTGTTTCATAGCTATGGCAGCTAGCTGTATTTCTGTAAACTACAATCTGAGTAGCATCATCCATTTATTTTGGGCCTACTGTGTAAATCACTATGCTAGATAGTACTAGGGAGAAAAAAATATTAAAAATATTTTCACTCTCAAACACATACAAATGTAAAGACACAGATGAAAATAACTGCAGGCCAGCCTACTGGTTCATGCCGGTAATCCCAGCATTTTGGTAGGCCAAAGAGGATGGATCACTTGATGTCAGTGGTTTGGAACCAGCCTGGCGAACTGGGGAAACCCCGTCTCTACTATTGTGATGTGTGAAAAAAAGTACACCTTTTATTCATTGAGGACTTTGCCAACACTCTTCTCATGGAGTTTGCAATTGGGTATTCCAAAGTGCATTGAGGCCTTGGGTGAAATAGGAAAAATCCTCAGATAAAAATAGGAGAGAAGGCTAATGAGAGGTGCCTTTTTGATACGGTCATTCATCTCATAGAGATAAATGTTTTTGTTGAGAGAGCAGTTTGGTATCAATATTTTCGTGGAATCTAAGATGAAATATTTTTGGCGCATTGAATGCTATGGCAACAAAGGGAATAACTTCAGATAAAGCTAAAAGGAAGCTTTCTCAGAAACAGCTTTGAGAAGTGTGAATTCATCTTTTTTCATTGACCACTTTGCTAACACTATTTTTAGGGAATACGCTTTGGGATATTCAGGAGCACCTTGTGGGTATGGTGACAAGCAAAACATCCTAGGAAAACTGGAATGAATCTTTCTAAGAAGCTGCTTCATGTTGTGTGCATTCGTATCACAGAGATACAGTTTTCTTTAAATTTACCAGCTTGTTGACACTGTTTTCGTGGAATCTGCAAAGGGATATTCAGGAGCAGATTGAGGCCTAAGGTGAAAAATGAAATATCCTCAGATGCAAACTGGAAAGAAGCTTTCTGAGAAACTGCTTTGTCCTGTGTCAATTCATCTCACAGAGTTACCTCTATTCTTCTTTGCATAGTTTTCTAATACTGTTTTTGTGGAATCTGCAATGGGATATCCTGGAGCACTTTGAGGCCTATAGTGAAAAACGAAACATCTTCAGATGAATACTAGAAAGAAACTTTGTGGGAAACTGCTTTGTGACGTGTGAAATCCTCTCACAGAATTACACTTTGCTTTATATTGAGCTGTGTACTCTCCTTGTTTCCATGGAGTCTGCAATGTGATAATCGGGAGGGCATTGAGGCCTAAGGAGAAAATAGAAATATCCTGAGATGAAAACTGGAAAGAAGCATCCTAAGAAACTGTTTCATGATGGGCCTACTCATCTCACAGAGTTACACCTTACTTTTCATGGAGCACTTTGTTAGGACTGGTGTTTTGGCATCTGAGAAGGGATATTTTGGTTGGCCTTGAAGCCCATGGTGAGAGAGGAATTATCCTCAGAGTACAACTAGAAAGAAGCTTTCTGAGAAATCTGCTTGTGATGTGTGATTTCATCTCACAGACGAACCCCTTTCTTTACATTGAGCAACTTGATAACACTGTTTTCATGAAATCTGCAGTGGGATATCCTGGATCGCACTGAGGCCTATGGTGGAAAAGGAAATATCCTCCAATGAAAACGGCACAGAAACCTTCTGAGAGCCTGCTTTGTGATGTGTGCATTCAGCCATATAGTTAAACATTTCCATTGAGGGAGCAGCTAGCATCAACATTTTTATGGAAAGTGAGAAGTGATATATTGGATCGCTTTGAAGTCTATGGGGACAAAGGTAATATCCTCAGATAAAAACTAGGAAGAAGCTCTGTGAGAAACTGCTTTGTGATGTGTTAATTCATCTCACAGAGATATAACATTCCTTTCATGGAGCAGTTTGTAAGCCCTCTTTTTGTATAATCTGGAAAGGGATATTTTTGATCGCCTTGAAGCCTATGGTGACAAAGGAATTATCCTCAGAACACAACTAGAAAGAAGGTCTCTGAGAAACAGCTTCATGATGCGTGAATTCATCTCACAGAGTTACACTACTCTTATATTACAATTTGTTAGCAATGTCTTGTAGAAATCGGAGAAGGGATATATTGGATGGCCGTGAAGCTGATGATGAAAAGAAAATATCCAAATATAAAAACTAGAAAGAAGCCCTTTGAGAAATTGCTGTGTGATGTGTTAATTCATCTCACAGAGTTACTCTTTTCTTTTCATTGAGTTGTTTTCTTACTCAGTTTTCTTGGAATATGCAATGTGATAATTCTGAGCACCTTGAGGCCTAAGGTGAATAAAGAAACATCCCCCGATGAAAACTGGAAAGGTTTCTGACAAACTGCTTTCTGAAGTGTGAGTCCATCTCTCAGAGTTACACCAAAATTTTCATGGAGTTGTTTGTGAACACTGTTTTGTGGAATCTGAGAAGGGATATTTTGGATGGCCTTGAACCCGAAGGTCACAAATTAAATACCATCAGAATACAACTGAAAGAAGCTTTCTGAGAAAAGGCTTTGTGATGTGTGAATTCGTCTCATAGAGGTACACTTTTATTTACATTGACCAGTTTGGTAGCACTCTTTATGTGAATTGTGCATTGGTATATTTGGGAACACTTTGATGCCTATGATAAAAAATGAAGTATCGTCACATGAAAACTGGAAAAAAGCTTTCTGAGAAACTGTTTTGTGATGTGTGCATTCGTCTTATAGAGGTAAACCGTTCTCTTGAGGGTGCAGATTGGTATCAATGCTTTTTGGAATCTGAGAACGGATATTTTGGAATGCAATGAAGCCTATGGCCACAAGGGTTTTACCCTCACATAAACACTTGAAAGAAGCTTTCTGAGAAACTGCTTTGTGTGGTTGAATTCATCTCACAGAATTACCCCTTGCTTTTCATTGAACACTTTGCTAACACTGTTTTCTTTGAGTTTGCAATGGGATATTCGGAAGAGCATTGAGGCCTATGGTTAAAAAGCTTATATCCTCAGATAGAAACTGGACAGAAGCCTTCTGAGAAACTGCTTTGGTATTTGCTTATTCACTAATGGAGATAAACCTTTTTCTTTGTGGAATCTGAGATGGGATATTTTGGAACTCATTGAAGCCTATGGCGACAAAGGGAACACCGTCAAGCAAAAACTAGAAAAAACTTTGTGTTAAGCCGCTTTGTGATGTCTGGATTCATCTTGTACAGATAATTTTTTTTTTAATTCAAGTGATTGGAAAGGCTCTATTTTTTTGGAAAAATCATTTAAGGGACACTAGAGAGGCCTTTGAAACCTATAGTGAAAAAACCGAATATCCTCGGATAAAAACTAGAAAGAAACTGTGAAATCACTTTCCAATGTGTGGCTTCATCTCCCAGAATTTAATTTCATTTGACTCAGCTTGTTGGAAAGGAATTATTTCTCTAATCAACCCTGGACATTTCTGAGCCCATTGAAACCTGCAGGATAAAAACCGTCTATCCACAGATGAAAACTACAAAGAAGCTATCGGCAAAACTGCTTTGCAATGTGTGGATTCATCTCACAGAGTGAAAATTTTCTTTTGATTCAGTACTTTGGGAAATCCTTTTTTAGAATTTGTGAAATGAAATCTGTGAACACATTGAGGATTATACGCAAAAAAAGTATGTCCAGTTAAAATCTTGAAATAAATATCTGTGAATTTGCTTTGTGATATGTGCTTTCATATCACAGAGTTAAACGTTTCTTTTGATTCAACAGGTTGGTAACGCTCTTTTTCAGAATCTGCGAGGGGCCATTTTGGAGGCTCTTTAGGCCTGCAGTGGAAAACAAAGTATCCGTAAGTAAGTACTAGAAAGAAGCTCTCTGTGGAACCACTTTGGTATACGTGAATTCATCTCACCGGGTTAAAGGTTTTTCTTGATTTATTTGGCTGGAAACACTCTCTTGTAATATCTGCAAAAGGACATAGTGGAAGCCATTGAGGCCTAAAGTGAAAAACAATGTAGCCTCAGATAAAAACCAGAAAGAACCGATCTGTGAAACTGCTTTGAGATGAGCGAATCCATCTCACAGTGCTAAATGTTTCTTTTAATTCAGCATGTTAGAAAGACTCCTTTTATAGAATCTGTGAAAGGACACTTAGACCCCATTGTAGCACATAGGGAAAAAAGGAATATCCCCAGTTAAAAACTACAAAGAAGGTATCTGTGAAATTGTTTGCAATGTGTCGATTTCTTTCACAGAATTAAACTTTTTTGACTCAGCAGGTTGGACATACGCTTTTTGTAGAATCTCTGAAGTTATATTTGGGTGCCCATATCAGCTTATAGTGAAAAAGAATGTACACAAATAAAAAATAGAAAGAAACTATCTGTGAAACTGCTTTGCTATGTGTGGATTCATCTCAAAGATTTAAACTTTTCTTTTGATTCAGTAGGTTGGAGACACACTTTTTGTAGAATCTGCAAAGGAGCAGGTTTGAGACACTATAAGACCGTTAAGACCTATAAGGAAAAACTGACTATCCCTTGATTCAGTCTAGAAAGGAGGAAAATGTTATATCAATTTGCAATAAGTGGATTTATCTCAAAAAGATAACTTTTCCTTTCATTCAGCAGCGCAGAAGCCGTCTTTTTGCAGGATCCACAATGGGACATACAGGAGCCCATTCAGGCCTATAGTGAAAAACTAAATATTCACAGAAAAAAAAAAAACTAGAAAAAGCATATCTGTGAAACTGCTTTGTGATGTTTGGGTAAGTTGTAACGATCCTTTGGAGAAACTGCAAAGAGATCTTTAGAGAACTTATGATGATAATGTAAATATCCCCGGATAAAACAAGGAAGAAACTAGTTGTGAAACTGCTTTTTGATGTATGTATTCAACTCACAGAGTAAATTTTTATTCAGCAGCTAGGAAACACTCTTTTTTATGAGTCTGTGTAGGGACATACGGATGCCAGTTGAAGCCTATAGTGAAAAACAAAATATTCCATGCAAAAGCCACAGAGAATCTATGTATGAAACTGCGTAGTTCTGTCTGAATTCAATTCACTTAGTTCAAACTCTCTTTTGATTCAGAAAATGAAAAGACTGTTTTTGCAGCATATGTGAGGGGACATTTTAGAGCCCATTGAGGTTTCTAAGAGAAAACTGAAAATCACTTGATGAAAACCACATAAAAGCTATCTGTGAAACTGCTTTGTGATGTGTGGGTTTCTGTTACACAGTGAAACATTTATTTTCATTCAACAGATTGGATGCACTCTTTTGGTACACTCTGTGAAGGGAAATTTGGGAGCCCATTGAGCCCTATCAAAAGAACAGAATATGCACAGATAAAAACCAGAAAGAAGCTAGCTGGGTAAGTTCTTGGGTCTGTGTGGCTTCATCTAACAAAAGTAAAACTTTCTTTTCATTTAGCAGGGTGCAAATACTATTTTTGTATAATTTGCAAAAGAAAATTTGGAAACCCTTTGAAGAATACAGTGAACAATGTAATAGCACCAGATAAAAACTAGAAAGACTCTATCTGTGAAACAGCTTTGTGATATGTGGATTCATCTTACAGAGTTAAACCTTTCTTTCTATTCAGAATGTTGGAAACATTCTATCTGTACTGTCTGCAATGGGAAATTTTGGAACCCATTTTGGCCTTTAGTGATAATATGAATATCTCCAGGTTAAAACAAGAAACTGCTTTTTGATGCACGGATATACCTAACAAAAGTAAACTTTTGATTCAGAAGTTTGCAAAAAACATTTATTTTAGATCTGGGAAGGGACCATTTGAAGCCCATTGGGGCCTAGAGTGAAAAACTGAATACCCTTGGATAAAAACTAGAAGGAAGTGTGAAACCACTGTGCAATTTGTGGATTCATCCCACAGAGTTAATGCTTTCTTTTATTCAGCAGGTTATAAACACTTTTCTTAGAAACTAACAAGGCACATTTGGGATCCCATTGTTGCCTACAGTGAAAACCAGAATATGCATATATAAATTCTAGAGAGAAGTTGTCTGTGAAAGCAAGTTGTGATGTGTGGAATCATCTCACAGAGTTAAACCTTTCTTTTGATTAATTAGCCAGGAAACACTCCTTTGTCGTACCTGCTAAAGGATATGTGGGAGCCGCTAGAGGTCTATGGTGCAAAACAAAATATTCCCAGATAAAAAATAGAGAGGAACTGTCTGTGAAACTGCTTTGTTTTATGTGCATTCATCTCACAGAGGTAAAATTATTTTTTGATTCAGCAGACTGGAAGCACTGTTTCTGTAGAATCTGTGAAAGACATACTAGAGTCCCTTGTAGCCTATGGTGAAAAAATGTGCCCTGATAAAAACTAGAAAGAAGCTACCAGTGAAATGCTTTGTGTTGTGTGGATTGATTTCACTGAGTAAAACTTTTCTTTTTATTCAACAGGTTGGAAACACACTTATTGTAGAATCTTTGAAGGGACATTTGAGAGCCCTGTTAGGACTTTGGGAAAAATTGAAGTCCCAAGATAAAAAAGATAAAGAAATTATTGGTGAAACTTCTTTCCAATGTGTGGCTTTATCTCATAGAGTTAAATGTTTCTTAAGAAATATTTCTTTGCAGATAGTTTAAAAAGGGTGTTTCCAAATGCTGAATCAAAAGAATAGATTGAGATGAATGGACATATCAAAAAGTAGTTTCACAGATAGCTTCCTTCCAGTTTTTCATGATATTCAGTTTTTGACTAGGTCAGTGGGCTACCAAATATTCTTCGCCACGACTTACAAAAAAAGTTTCCAACATGCTGATTCAAATAACGGTTTGTCTGTAAAATGAAACAACCGGTCACAAAGCAGATTCACAAATTGTTTCTTTCTAGATTTTATCAGGAGATATTCTGTTTTTGACTGTTGGTCACAATGGGCTTCAATATGTCACTTCACATTTTCTATAAAAAAGTGTTTCCAACCTACTGAAGCAAAAGAAAGGTTTATTTCTGTTAGGTGAATCCACAAATTGCAGAGTGGTTTCCAGATTTCTTTCCAGTTTTTCTTTAAGGAGATTCGGTTTTCCGCTATAGACCCCAATGCTTTCCAAAATATCCGTTCACCGTTTCTACAAAAAGAATGTTGCCGTTTGCTGTTCAGCAATATTCTCTATCCTGCAGCCTCGGCTGCTGATACCCAGAAAAACAGAGTGTGGAGTGGACTTCTAGAAAACTCCGAGACCTGCAACTGAGGGTCCTGAATGTTAGAAGGAAAAAGAGCAAACGGAAAAGTTATACACACCAAAATCCCATCTGTACGTCAGAATCATCAAAGACCAAAGGTAGGTAAAACAACTAAGATGGGGAAAAAAATAGCAGAAAACCTGAAAGTTCTAAAAATCAGAGCACCTCTCCCCCTCCAAAGGAAGGCAGCTCCTCACCAACAATGGAACAAAGCTTGACAGAGAATGGCTTTGAGGCGTTGAGAGTGAAAGTCTTCAGCGGATGAAACATCCGAGCTAAAGGAGGAAGTTCAGAATCATCGCAAAGAAGACAAAAACATTGAAAAAAATTAGAAGAATGGAAAACTAGAACAACCACCATAGACAAGTCCTTAAATGACCTGATGGTACTGAAAACAAGAACTACATGACTAATGCAGCAGTTTCTGTAACTGACTCGATCAACTGGAAGGAAGGGTATCAGTGATTGAAGATCAAATATATGAAATGAAGTGAGAAATTTAGAGAAAAAAGAGTAAAAAGAAATGAACAAACACTCTAAGAAATATAGAACTATGTGAAAAGAACAAATCAATGTCTCATTGGTGTACCTGTAAGTGATGGGGAGCATGGAACCAGGTTGGAAAACACTGTGTAGGGTATTATCCAGGAGAACTTCCCCAACCTACCAAGGCAATCCAACATTCATATTCAGGAAATACAGAGGGCGCCACAAAGATTCTCCACCAGAGGAGCAACTCCAAGACACATAATTGTCAGATTCAACGAAGATGTAAAGAAAGAAAAAATGTTGAGGGCAGCCAGAGAGAAAGGTCGGTGTACCCACAAAGGGAAGCCCATCAGACTAACCACGGATCTCTCGGCAGAAAATCTACAAGCAAGAAAACAGTAGGGGCCAATATTCCACCCTAATTTCCAATTAAAAGTCAAAGACTGGCAAATTGGATAAACAGTTAAGACCCATCTGTGTGCTGTATACAGAACACCCATCTCACGAGCAGAGACACACACAGGCTCAAAACAAAGTGATGGAGGAAGACCTATCAAGCAAATAGAAAACAAAAGAAGGCAGAGGTTGCAATCCCAGTCTCTGATAAAACAGATCGTAAACCAATAAAATGAAAAAGGGACAAAGAAGGTCATTACATAATGGTAAAGGAATCAGTTCAACGAGACGGGCTAATTATCCCAAATCTAAATGCACCCAATACAGGAGCACCCAGATTCATAAAGTAAGTCCTTAGAGACTTAAAAAGAGACTTACACTCCTACACAATAATAATGGGAGAGTTTAACACCCCACTGTCAATATTAGACAAATCAACGTCACACACCGGGGCCTATCATGGGGAGGGGGGAGGGGGGAGGGATTGCATTGGGAGTTATACCTGATGTAAATGACGAGTTGATGGGTGCAGCAGACTAACATGGCACAAGTATACATATGTAACAAACCTGCATGTTATGCACATGTACCCTAAAACTTAAAGTAAAAAAAAAAAAAAAAAAATTTAAAAAAAAAAAAAAAAAAAGAAAGTTAACAAGGACATCCAGGAATTGAAATCAGCTCTGCACCTAGTGGACCTAATAGACATCCACAGAATTTTTGACCCCAAGTCAACAGAATATACATTCTTCTCAGCACCACATCTCACTTATTCTCACTTCTCAGAATATACATTCTCCTCAGCACCACATCTCACTTATTCTCACTTCTCAGAATATACAGTCTTCTCAGCACCACATCTCCTTTAAAAACTGACAACATATGGAAACCATCACCTCAGCAATCTATCGCAAAGAGGAAAAACCAAACACCACGTGTTCTTACTCGTAAGTGAGAATGGAACAATAGAACACTTAGAGACAGGAAGCGGAACATCACACACAGGGCCCTGTCATGGGGTGGGTAGAGGGGGGAAGGATAGCATTAGGATATATACCTGAGGGGGCGGAGCAAGATGGCCGAATAGGAACAGCTCCAGTCTCCAACTCCCAGCGCGAGCGACACAGAAGACCGGTGATTTCTGCATTTTCAACTGAGGTACTGGGTTCATCTCACTGGGGAGTGCCGGACGATCGGTGCTGGTCAGCTGCTGCAGCCCGACCAGCGAGAGCTGAAGCAGGGCGAGGCATCACCTCACCTGGGAAGCGCAAGGGGGAAGGGAATCCCTTTTCCTAGCCAGGGGAACTGAGACACACAACACCTGGAAAATCGGGTAACTCCCACCCCAATATTGCGCTTTAAGCAAACAGGCACACCAGGAGATCATATCCCACACCTGGCCGGGAGGGTCCCACGCCCACGGAGCCTCCCTCATTGCTAGCACAGCAGTCTGTGATCTACCGGCAAGGCAGCAGCGAGGCTGGGGGAGGGGCGCCCGCCATTGCTGAGGCTTAAGTAGGTAAACAAAGCTACTGGGAAGCTCCAACTGGGTGGAGCTCACAGCAGCTCAAGGAAACCTGCCTGTCTCTGTAGACTCCACCTCTGGGGACAGGGCACAGCTACACAACAACAACAACAACAACAAAGCAGCAGAAAACTCTGCAGACGCAAACGACTCTGTCTGACAGCTTTGAAGAGAGCAGTGGATCTCCCAACACGGAGGCTGAGATCTGAGAACTGACAGACTGCCTGCTCAAGTGGGTCCCTGACCCCTGAGTAGCCTAACTGGGAGACATCCCCCACTAGGGGCAGTCTGACACCCCACACCTCACAGGGTGGAGTACACCCCTGAGAGGAAGCTTCCAAAGCAAGAATCAGACAGGTACACTCGCTGTTCAGAAATATTCTATCTTCTGCAGCCTCTGCTGCTGATACCCAGGCAAACAGGGTCTGGAGTGGACCTCAAGCAATCTCCAACAGACCTACAGCTGAGGGTCCTGACTGTTAGAAGGAAAACTATCAAACAGGAAGGACACCTACACCAAAACCCCATCAGTACATCACCATCATCAAAGACCAGAGGCAGATAAAACCACAAAGATGGGGAAAAAGCAGGGCAGAAAAGCTGGAAATTCAAAAAATAAGAGCTCATCTCCCCCGGCAAAGGAGCGCAGCTCATCGCCAGCAACGGATCAAAGCTGGACGGAGAATGACTTTGACGAGATGAGAGAAGAAGGCTTCAGTCCATCAAATTTCTCAGAGCTAAAGGAGGAATTACGTACCCAGCGCAAAGAAACTAAAAATCTTGAAAAAAAAGTGGAAGAATTGACGGCTAGACTAATTAATGCAGAGAAGGTCATAAACGAAATGAAAGAGATGAAAAGCATGACACGAGAAATACGTGACAAATGCACAAGCTTCAGTAACCGACTCGATCAACTGGAAGAAAGAGTATCAGCGATTGAGGATCAAATGAATGAAATGAAGCGAGAAGAGAAACCAAAAGAAAAAAGAAGAAAAAGAAATGAACAAAGCCTGCAAGAAGTATGGGATTATGTAAAAAGACCAAATCTACGTGTGATTGGGGTGCCTGAAAGTGAGGGGGAAAATGGAACCAAGTTGGAAAACACTCTTCAGGATATCATCCAGGAGAACTTCCCCAACCTAGTAGGGCAGGCCAACATTCAAATCCAGGAAATACAGAGAACGCCACAAAGATACTCCTCGAGAAGAGCAACTCCAAGACACATAATTGCCAGATTCACCAAAGTTGAAATGAAGGAAAAAATCTTAAGGGCAGCCAGAGAGAAAGGTCGGGTTACCCACAAAGGGAAGCCCATCAGACTCACAGCAGATCTCTCGGCAGAAACTCTCCAAGCCAGAAGAGAGTGGGGGCCAATATTCAACATTCTTAAAGAAAAGAATTTTCAACCCAGAATTTCATATCCAGCCAAACTAAGTTTCATAAGTGAAGGAGAAATAAAATCCTTTACAGATAAGCAAATGCTTAGAGATTTTGTCACCACTAGGCCTGCCTTACAAGAGACCCTGAAGGAAGCACTCAACATGGAAAGGAACAACCGGTACCAGCCATTGCAAAAACAGGCCAAAATGTAAAGACCATCGAGGCTAGGAAGAAACTGCATCAACTAACGAGCAAAATAACCAGTTAATATCATAATGGCAGGATCAAGTTCACACATAACAATCTTAACCTTAAATGTAAATGGTCTAAATGCTCCAATGAAAAGACACAGACTGGCAAACTGGATAAAGAGTCAAGACCCATCAGTCTGCTGTATTCAGGAGACCCATCTCACATGCAGAGACATACATAGGCTCAAAATAAAGGGATGGAGGAAGATTTACCAAGCAAATGCAGAACAAAAAAAAGCAGGGGTTGCAATCCTAGTCTCTGATAAAACAGACTTTAAACCATCAAAGATCAAAAGAGACAAAGAAGGCCATTACATAATGGTAAAGGGATCAATTCAACAGGAAGAGCTAACTATCCTAAATATATATGCACCCAATACAGGAGCACCCAGATTCATAAAGCAAGTCCTTAGAGACTTACAAAGAGACTTAGACTCCCATACAATAATAATGGGAGACTTCAACACTCCACTGTCAACATTAGACAGATCAACAAGACAGAAAGTTAACAAGGATATCCAGGAATTGAACTCATCTCTGCAGCAAGCAGACCTAATAGACATCTATAGAACTCTCCACCCCAAATCAACAGAATATACATTCTTCTCAGCACCACATCGTACTTACTCCAAAATTGACCATATAATTGGAAGTAAAGCACTCCTCAGCAAATGTACAAGAACAGAAATTATAACAAACTGTCTCTCAGACCACAGTGCAATCAAACTAGAACTCAGGACTAAGAAACTCAATCAAAACCGCTCAACTACATGGAAACTGAACAACCTGCTCCTGAATGACTACTGGGTACATCACGAAATGAAGGCAGAAATAAAGATGTTCTTTGAAACCAATGAGAACAAAGATACAACATACCAGAATCTCTGGGACACATTTAAAGCAGTGTGTAGAGGGAAATTTATAGCACTAAATGCCCACAAGAGAAAGCAGGAAAGATCAAAAATTGACACTCTAACATCGCAATTAAAAGAACTAGAGAAGCAAGAGCAAACACATTCCAAAGCTAGCAGAAGGCAAGAAATAACTAAGATCAGAGCAGAACTGAAGGAGATAGAGACACAAAAAACCCTCCAAAAAATCAATGAATCCAGGAGTTGGTTTTTTGAAAAGATCAACAAAATTGACAGACCACTAGCAAGACTAATAAAGAAGAAAAGAGAGAAGAATCAAATCGACGCAATTAAAAACGATAAAGGGGATATCACCACCGACCCCACAGAAATACAAACTACCATCAGAGAATACTATAAACACCTCTACGCAAATAAACTGGAAAACCTAGAAGAAATGGATAATTTCCTGGACACTTACACTCTTCCAAGACTAAACCAGGAAGAAGTTGAATCCCTGAATAGACCAATAGTAGGCTCTGAAATTGAGGCAATAATTAATAGCCTACCAACCAAAAAAAGTCCAGGACCAGATGGATTCACAGCTGAATTCTACCAGAGGTATAAGGAGGAGTTGGTACCATTCCTTCTGAAACTATTCCAATCAATAGAAAAAGAGGGAATCCTCCCTAACCCTTCGCAGATTTTACAAAGAGTGTTTTCAGACTGCTGAATCGAAAGGAAGATTTAACCCTGTGAGATGACTCCACATACTACAAAGTGGTTTTACAGATAGATTCTTTCTAGTTTTTATCTGGGGATATTATGATTTTCCTATAGACTTCAGTGGGGTCCCAAATATCCCTACAGAGATTCTGCAAAAAGGACTTCCCAACTGTTGAATCGAGAGAAAGTTTTAACTCTGTGAGATGAACATACATCACAAGGTGGTTACACAGGTAACTTCTTCCTAGTTTTTTTCTCTGGCTATTAAATTTTTAACTATCAGCATCAATGGCCATTATAATGTCCTTTCACAGATTCTAGAAAACAGTGTTTTTAAACTGCTGAATCAAAAAAAGTTTAACTCTGTTAGAAGAATCCACACATCACAATGCGGTTTCACTGATAGCTTCTTTACAGTTTTTGTCTGAGGATATTCCGTTTTTCACTATAGGTCTCAAGGGGTTCCAAAATGTCTCTTCACACATTCCACAAAAGATGACTCCAACCTGCATAATCAAAAGAAAAGCTTGTCTCTGTCAGATGATCACACATATCACAAATGAGTTTCACAAATCGGTTTTTCCTAGTGTTTATCTGAGGTTATTTCAAATTTCAATATAAGCCTCATTGGGTTCCCAATTATCCCATCACAGGTTATTCAAAAATATCGTTAACAATCTGCTGAAACAAAAGAAAGTTTGAACTCTGTGAAATGCATGCACAGTTTGCAGAGCGGTTTCACAGATAGATTTTTTGCTAGATTTTATATGGGGAATTTTTTTCCTATAGACCTAATGGTGCTCCCAAATATGCCTTCCAAACTGTGTTTCCACCCTGCTGAATCAAAAGAAACATTTAACTCCGTGACATCAATCCACATATTCCAAAGTGGTTTCACAGATTTTTTTTTCTTTCTAGATTTTATCATGGGTTATACTGTTTTCCCTTAGGCCTCAAAGTACTCCAAATGCCCCTTCACAGATTCTACAAAAACAGTGTTACCAACCTGCTGAAACAATAAAAAGGTTTAACTCTGTAAGATGAATTCACAAATTGCAAACTGGTTTCACAGATTCTTTAGCTTTTATGTGGGGACATTCAGTTTTTCACTAAATGCCTTAATAAACTCCCAAATGCCCCTTTGCAGATTCTACAAAAAGTGTTTCCAACTGCTGAAGTTAAAAAAAGTTTAACTCTGTGAGATAAATCCAAAAATGGCAAAGCATTTTCACAAATAGCTTCTTTCTACTTTCATCTGGTATATTTGTTTTTGCACTATAGGCATCAAAGGGCTTCGAAATGTCCCCTCACAGATTCTCCAAAATGAGTGTTTCCAACCTGCTGAAAAAAAAAGAAAGGTTTATCACTGGGAGATGAATACAGACATCATAAATATTTTCTCAAAGAGCTTGTTTGTAGTTCTTATCTGTGGATATTATACTCTTCACTATAGATGTCAATTCACTGCAAAATATCACTTCACAGCTTCAATAAAAAGAGGGTTTTCAGCCTGCTGAATCAAAAGAAATGTTGAACTCTGTGAGGGGAATCAACACATTGCAAAGTGGTTTCACAGATATTTTCTTTCTAGTATTCTCGGGGAATACGTCATTTTTAACTGTATGCCTCAATTGGCTCCAAAATGTCCCTCCGCAAATTGCACAAAAACAGTGTTTCCAAAATGCTGAATCAAAAGAAATATTTAACTGTGTGAATAACCCACAAATTTCAAAGGAGTTTCAGTTTCACAGATAGCTTCTTTCTGGTTTTATCTGGGGATAAAATATTTTCAGTATAGGCCTCAATGGACTTCAAATTATGTCTCCATAGAGTCTCCAAAATGGTACTCCAAACCTGATAATTAAAAAAAAATCTGTTTAACTCTGTGAGATGAATCCTCACCTTTGAAAATGGTTTTTAAGGTAGAGTCTTTTTAGTTGTTAATGTGAGGATATTCGAATTTTCTCTATAGGTCTCAATGGGTTCTAAAGTGTTTTACGCAGATTCTAGAAAAAGAGTGTTGCCAACTTGCTGAACCAAAAGAAGGATTTTACCCTGTGACATGAAGCCAATAACAGCAACGCAGCCTTCTAGATAGTTTCTTTCTAGTTTTTATTGGGGGATATTTAATTTTCCACTACAGACCCTAGGGGACTCCCAAATATCTTTTCTCAGATCCTACAAAAAAGATGTTTCCAAAGTGTTGAATAAAAATAAAGATTGAACTCCGTGAGCTGAATCAACATGTTGTAATATAGTTTCACAGATAGCTTCTTTATGGTTCCTGTCTGAAGATATACTGTTTTCCTCCATAGGGTTGAAGGGGCTCCCAAATATCCCTTCACAGACTCAAAAAAAACAGTGTTTCTAACACACTGAATCAAAGGAAAGTTTTAACTCTGTGAAATAAATCCACGTGACTTAACGTGATTTCACAGACAGCTTCTTTCTAGTTTTTATCTGGGCCTTTTCCATTTTCACTCTAAGCCTCAAGGTGCTCCAAAATGTCTCTTTGGAGATTCTACAAAAAGAGTGTTTCCCACAGGAAGAATTGAAAACTGAGTTTCAACTCTGTGAGATGAAGCCACACATTGCAAAATGTTTCACGGATAGCTTCTTTCTAGCTTTCATATGAGGATGTTCTCTTTTTCACTGTAGTCCACAAAGGGGCTCCCAAATTTTCCCAAACAGATTATACAAAAACAGTGTTTCCAAACTGCTGAATCAAAAGAAACGTTTGGTTTTCTGTTCTTGTGGTAGTTTGCTGACAATACTATTTCCCAGCTGCATCCATGTCCCTACAAAGGACACAAACTCATAAATTTTTATGTCTGCAGATTATTCCATGGTGTATATATGCCACATTTTCTTAATAGTCTGTCTCTGATGGACATTGGGTTGATTCCAAGTCTTTGTGATCCTTCAAGGATCTACAACTAGAAATCCCACTTGACCCGGCCATCCCATTACTTGGTATATACCAAAAGCATTATAAATCACTCTGCTATTAACACAATAACACACGAATGTTTATTCGGCACTATTCACAGCAGCTTCTTTCCAACTTTTATCTGGGGATATTCTGTTTTCCACTATTAGTAACAATGCAGTTAAAAGTGTTCCTTTGCAGATATTACCAAAAGACTATTTTAAACATGCTTAATCAAAAGGATGGTTTAGCTTTCTGAGAAGAATCTACATGTCACAGATAACTTCTTTCTGGTTTATTCCTGGGAAAATCGTTACTTAGGAGACAAAATATGTTCCCAAAAATTCTTAAGTAGATTCTACAATAAAAGTGTTTTCAGTATGCTGGATCTAAAGAAATGTGGAACTCAGATAAATTTACAAATTGCAAAGCAGTTTCCTAGATAATTTCTAGTTTTTTTTTGTTTTTTTTTTTGTTTTTTTTTTGAGACAGAGTCTTGCTCTGTCACCCAGGCTGGAGTGTAGTGGCCAGATCTCAGCTCACTGCAAGCTCCGCCTCCCAGGTTTATGCCATTCTCCTGCCTCAGCCTCCCGTGTAGCTGCGACTATAGGCACCCGCCACCTCGCCCGGCTAGTTTTTTGTATTTTTTAGTAGAGACGGGGTTTCACCGTGTTAGCCAGGATGGTCTCGATCTCCTGACCTCGTGATACACCCATCTCAGCCTCCCAAAGTGCTGGGATTACAGGCTTGAGCCACCGCGCCCGGCCTATTTCCAGTTTTTAATCCGGAGATATTAAGTTTTTCACTGCAGACCTCAAAGGACTTCCTTATAATTTTGCGGATTGTACAAAAAGTGTTCAAAACCTGCTGAATCCAAAGAAGGATTTGCCTCAGTGACATGAAGACACATATCACAAACCCATTTCACAGATAACTTCTGCCTCTTTCTACTTTTTAACCTGTGGCTATTCAGTTTTCCACTATAGGGCTCCCAAATGTCTCTCTGCACTTTCTACGGAAACAGTGTCTCCAATCTGCTGAATTATAATAAAGGTTTAATTCTGTCATGGTGAATCCACACATTGCAAAACAGTTTCAAAGATAAGATTCTTTCTAGTTTTACCTGTGGTATTCAATTTTTCACTATTGACCTCATTGTGCTCCCAACCGCACCTTCACAGATGCTACAAAAAGAGTGTCTTCTACCTGCTTAATCAAAAGAAATGTTGAGTTCATTCTGTGAGATAAATCCACACATTGGGAAGAGGCTTAACAGATAGCTTCTTTTTTGTTTTCTTCTTTGGATTTTTTTTCCCCCTTTGGCCTCTATGGACTCCAAAATATCCCATCATAGTTTCTACAAAATGTTTCCAACCTGCTAAGATGAATCCACACATTGCAGAGTGGTTTCAGAGATAGCTTCTTTCTAATTTTTATCTGGGGATACACAGCTTTTCGCTATAGGCTCCGAAAGGATTCGAAATATACCTTAATAGATTTTCCTAAAAAGTGTTTTCAGCCTTATTAATCTAAAGAAAACTTTATCTCTGTGAAATGAATCCGCACTTTGAAAGGGGTCTAACAGACACATTCTTTCTAGTATGAGCTGGGAATATTTGATTTTCCATTATAGGGCTCAAAGGGCTCCCAAATGTCCCTTTACAGATTTTACAGAAAAAGTGTTTCAAACCTGCTTAATCAAAAGAAGTGGTTAACTTTGTGAGATGAATCCACACATTGAAAATTGATTTTACATACCAGTTCTCTCTAGTTTTTATCTGGGGATATGTAGTTATTTTCTACAGGCCTCTGTGGGCTCCCAAATATCCTTTGGAAGATTCTACAACCTGCTGAATCAAAAGAAAAGTTTAATTTTGTGAGATGGGTACGCATATTGCCATGCAGTCTCACAGATTTCATCTTTCCAGTTTTTATCAGGGGATATACTGTTTTTCACTATAGGCCACCATAGGCTTCGAAATTTCCCTTTGCAGATTCTACAAAAATGTTTCCAACCTGTTTAAAGAAAGTAAAATTCTAACTCTGTGAGATGAATTCAAGCATCAAAAGCTGTTTCACAGTTTCTATCTAGTTTTTATCTGCTGATATTAGATTTTTAACAGCAGGTTCCCATGGACTCCCGCCCAATTTTCTCTTGTCAGATTCTCACAAAGAGAATTTTCCCTCTGCTGAATCAAACACTGTGAGATGGATCAATGCATGGCAAAGTGGTTTCACAAAAAGCTTCTTTTTGGTTTTATCTGAGGATATTTGCTTCTTCCCTATAGGTCTCAAAGTGCTCTCAAATGTTCCTACCCAGATTCTATAAAAAGAGTGTTTCCAACAGGCTGAATCAAAACAACGGTTTGACTTCTTTCTAGTTTATATATGGGGATATTTGGAATTCACCATAGACCTCAATGGGCTTCCACATATCCCATCGCAGATTCTACAAAAGCAGTGTGTCGAATCAGAAGAAAGAGTGCGAAGTTGAGGGGAAAGAAGAGAAATAGTCAGGGTGAGGGACCTAGAGAGACTTAAATTTGTAGTGCCCCGCTCTGGTTGGCACGAACCCAATGAACAGGCTGGGAGAATGTGGAGGATGCTTGGACTGGCCCAGAACATGGTGGCTGTGTGACCCATGCAGAAAGACAAAGCCCTGAGAGGTGTTTTTCTTGTATTGGTTGGTTGTTTTGGGGACAGGTTTCGTAGGGTCCTTCATTAGTTGACTCCAACCTATGCTATTAGTACCATGGGCCTTGAGGTTTTCAGAGTTTACCCACCCATCTGGCAAGAACATGCTCTGAGCCTGCCCATGGTGCCTGAGGGCTGTGTTGCTCTCATGTCCTTGGGACTGGAGTTTACTCATTGGTGGCAGTGGTAATTTGGGTGGACAGGGACAGTTTTCCTGTTGACTGAGATCAATGTTCCTCCCCCAGATGAGCAGACCCTGCATTCTGGAGTGGAGATATTGTCTGGTGTCTTTGGAACCCGCTGCTCCTGCCTGTGTTTTCTCCCAGTTAAGACTGTGGCAGTGACTCCTTATGAATATATTGGATAGCGTGGGCATTCCGAGAGAAGGAAGACACCCCAGATGTCAGGAAACATGCACCTGTGCCTTTGGGATATGGCCCTGCCTTTGGGTTATTGCTCTGGCCTGCCCAGGCTGGAGCCAGACTCCTGGTGGGGCAGTAGTGAAGCAGAAGTGGTGGAATGCTGCTGCCTGCCTGTGCTGGTAGGGCGGACTCCCAGGAAGAGGTCCCCATCTGTGGTTTGGTCACCCAGGGGGTGGTGGGAAACTTGGTGAAAATAGGGTGAATAGGGAATGGGAAAGCCAGAGGAAAAAGCCTACTGCACCTAGTGTACCCAAACATGCCAGGACCTCACTTGTGTGCTCAGGACTGCAGTTTACACATAGTAACAATGGAAATATGGGTGCAAATGGACTGTTATCCACATGCATGGGCAAGCAATGTCCTTTCCACGGATGAGCAGCTTCTGTGTTGTGGACCAGGCTTCTAAGCTGGCCTGTGTGGTAACTACCTCCCCTGCCCTCTCTTTCCCATGGCGTAGACTGCTGCAGCAGTGTTCGATTAGTAAATTGAATTGCTTGGCCATTCTGGGAGTGGGAAGACACCTCTGACAGCAAATAACATGGGTCTGCAAATTTGCTTGTCAAGTTCTGGCCTGCCCCAGCAGTAGCCTGGCTCCTGGAAGGATGGTGTTGAGACAGAAGTGCTGGGATGGTGCTATCCTTTGGCAATGCAGGGGCAGGCTCCCAGGAGGAGGTTCGGGGCTTTGGAAGGGGCCAATGAGGGGGGCTTAAAAGGAAAGCAAAGTTAGGCAGCGGTTGGGAAGCATGAGAAAGATAGGGAGAATGGAGGGAGCAAAGAAACCAAAAAAAAAAAAACCACAAGCCTAGAGCACCCAGTGTTCCAGGTGGTCTCCCATCCAAGTACTAACCAGGCCCAACCCTGCTTAGATTCTGAGATCACACGAAATCTGACGCATTCAATGTGGTATGACCATAGACACGAGCAGAGTTGCCTGGCAGCCCCAAGAGCTCAGCCCAGTCACACCCGCCTGGTTCCAGCAGTCACCACCAGACTGGGGTGGTGGGACTAAAATAAGAGACCACTGAACTGCTCACCCACATCCTTCCCCTGGCTCTTGAGCTTCCGAGCTTCCACTGCATTGGGCTCACTCAGAACAGGCTGTGCTCTGAGGTGCCAGGGCCCAGGGCCCACGGTTCTGGGATGTCCTCTTGTCCTCAGTCTTGCTGCTGAGGTATTGATTTGGATCCCTTGCCACCCCTCCTGCATGGCACCCTTTCGCCCCACCCACCCAAAGCTGTCAGGACAGGCCAGGCAAACAACAAATTGGAGCCAGACTCCTGGTAGGGCAATGGTGTGGCAAATGCAATGTAATGTTTCTACCTGGTGGTGTCGCAGTGGCAGACTCCCAGGAGGAGGTCCCAGGTTGCGGAGGGGCACAGGTGAGCACAAAAGCAGGAGCAGACTCATGGAGCTGTTGGGAAATATGGCCACAATAGGGGTAAGGGAGGGAGCTGAAAAGCCAAAACAAACAAACAAAAAAACTACAGAACACTGTATTCTGAGGTACCAACCAGGCCTGACACTGTTAGCTCCAAGATCAGAGGATATCAGGCACCTTCAGAGTGGCATGCCAGACACTGGGAGAGGCATCTGACTGCCCCAAGAGCCAGGCTCTGCTATGCCTGCCTGATTTCAGCCGTCATTGCCAAGCTCGTGCCAAGGCACTCAGTTGGGTACCCCAGAGCTTCTCATCTGCAGCTTTCCCCTGGCTCCCATGCTCCCAAACTTCCAGCATATCAGGACCACTCAAAACTTGGTGGGCTCCAACACAGCAGTGCCCAGTGCCCACGATCCCAGGGGCAAATAGCCTGCCCAGCCATATGGAACATTTTTCTCACAACACCCTCACTACCCTCATTTACCACAATGAAGAACTGGCCCTTGGGCAAGAGGGCATGGGGCCCTTCTTTGCCCACTCTGGCACTAGAACCACCAGCCTGATTCTGGGAAAGAAGGGCTGACACACTCAGACACACCCCCACCAACCCCATGAGCAAACGCACCCCACACAAGAACACTCACAGGTACATGTGCGGGGCAAAACACTAACCCAGAAAAATACAGCCACAGACAGCTTAAAGGAGTGCAAGTGAGAGGGAGATGTAGAGACAGAAATGGAGGGAGGGAGAGAAACAGAGATGAGAAAGACATCGAACGGGGACTGTGAGACACAGACAGAGAGATAGAGAGAGAAGGCGGCAAGAAAACCACGAGGTGGAGGGGAAAGAAGAGAAAAAGTGAGGGTGAGAGAGCTAGAGACCAAGAGCGATAAAGGTGTGAAGAGGGAGAGACTTTCTCAGCTAAACAAGGCCCTTATCAGCAGGCTGGGATACGGTGGAGTGTGTTTGGGATGGGCTAGAACAGGCTGGAAAGGTGGGTCATGTGAGAAGACATACAAAACACTGATGGTTAGGTATAATGGCTCATGCCTGTAAGCCCAGCACTTTGGGAGGCCGAGGTGGGAGAATATCTATTAAAAATAAAAAATTAACCAGGCATGGGGATGGGCACCTTTAGTCCCAGCCACTCAGGAGGTTGAAGAGGGGGAAGGGCAGGAACCCAGGAGGTGGAGCTTGAAATGAGCCGAGAAAGAAAGAGAGAAAGAAAAGAATGGAATAAAGAAAGAAAGAGAGAAAGAAAGAAAGAAAGAAAGAAAGAAAGAAAGAAAGAAAGAAAGAGAGAGAGAGAGAGAGAGAGAGAGAGAAAGAAAGAAAGAAAGAAAGAAAGAAAGAAAGAAAGAAAGAAAGAAAGAAAGGAAGGAAGGAAGGAAGGAAGGAAGGAAGGAAGGAAGGAAGGAAGGAAGGAAGGAAGGAAGGAAGGAAGGAAGGAAAGAAAGAAAGAAAGAAAGAAAGAAAGAAAGAAAGAAAGAAAGAAAAGAAAGAAGAAAGAAAGAGAAAGAAAAGAAAGAAAAAAGAAGGAAAGAAAGAAATAAAGATAGAGAAAGAAAGAAAGAGAAAGAGAGAAAGAAAAAAAGAAAAAGAAAGAAGAGAGAGAGAGAAGGAAAGAAAAGAAGGTACAAAAGAAAGAAAGACAAGAAAGAAAGCAAAAAAGCCTACAGCACCTGGTATTCCCATATAGTCTCCCATGCAAGTACTAACCATTCCAGACCCTGCTTAGTTTCCGAGATCAGACTAGATCACGTTCAGTGTGGTGTGGCCGTGGATGCGAGCAGAGGTGCCTGGCTGCCCCAAGAGCCTGGCCCAGCCATGCCCGAGGTCTTCCAGCCAGCAACGCTGGCCTGGGGCCACTGGGATCATATCAGGACCCCAGAGCCCCTTGCCCACGGCTTTCCTCTGGCTCCTGAGCTCCTGAGATTTCACCACGTCGGGTCTGCTCAGAACAGGGAGTGCTCTGAGGCATCAGGGCGTAGGGCCCACGATCCTGGGACCCTGACTGGTCCTCCTCTCTGTCATGGAGTTATTCTTTTGGATCCCTGGCCACTCAGGAGCTCCTGTCAGGCCCCATCGTGTCCCACCCAGCCAGAGCCATCACGGCTGGCCAAGGTCAAACAGCCACCTAGCCGCACATGGCCTTTTTCTCACAACACCCCCACCACAGTCGCTTGTAAAGATGAAGATGCGCCAGGTGGGCAAGAGGTTGGGGGTTGGGGTATGGCCCTGCTTCGCCCCGGGATGGCACTATAACTGGCAGCCTGATCTCCAGCAGGAGGGGCTGAGAGAAACCCAGACACACCCCACCACCACCAGGAGCAAATCCACAGCCAAACACACAGACACACATGGGAAATCGCAAGCACGTCACAAACACACACACACACATACACACACGCACACACACAAGTACACACACACACAAACGGCTTTAAGGAGATTAAGGAAGAGATGGATGGAGAGATTGAAACCAAGGGAGGGAGAGATACAGTGATCGAGAGAGACATAGGGGAGGTGGAGAGGGAAAGAGACAGACAGAGAGGTGGAGAAAGAGAGAGGGACAGAGAAAGAGAGAGAGACATAGAGACAGAGGGAAGATGACAGAAGTAGCGCGAGGTGCGGGGACAAACCCAGAAGAGAGAGGTGCAGGGAGGTACAGAGTGAAATCAATAGAGCCTTGGAGAGGGAGCACCCTGCTCCGGTAGGCAGGGTCATTTTGAGCAGGCCGGGATATGTTGGAAGGGGCTTGGACTGGGCCAGAATAGGGTGGACAGGCAGTCCATGCAAGAGGAGCTACGGAGTGCTGATATGGGTTTTGTCCTGGATTAATTGCTTCCTTTGGAGGTGGGTTTCATAGGTTCTTTCCTTTGTTGGCACCTCCCAGTGCTCTTGGTGCGGTGCGGTGGTCACATTGATTTGCAGAGTGCGCCCACCCAATTAGCAGGAGATGTGTCACTGGGTGTGCCCACTGGGACTGAGGCCTGGGTCTCTGGTGTGTCCTCGGGACTGGAGTTTACACGAAGTTGGAGGCAATGGGAATCTGGGTGCACAGGGACTGCTTCCCAGTGTATGGCGAGGCAATGTCCTTCCCCCAGATAAAGCAGAGCCCTGTGTTCTGGAGCGGAGGTCCTGGATAGCGTGTGTGGCACCCACTGCCCCTGCCCTCCCCTTCCCCCAATTAGGAAGGTGGCGGACGATGAGTGGACTGAATCACTTGGGTATTCCGGTAGCGGGAAGGCACGGTGAATGGCAGGGAACCCGCAACTGTATGGGCTCCTGGCGGGTCGGCGGCAAGGTGGAAGCGATGGAATACTGCTGCTCAGTGGTGCTTTGGTGGCAGACCCCCCAGAAGGAGGTTCCCGACTGTGGCGGGGGTTTAGGCAGGCAATAAAGTGGGAGCAGAGTCGGGGAGGCTGGGAAGCATGGCGACAGTAGGGGGAAGGGTAGGAGGGGGGAAGCCACAAAAGCCTACAGCATGCAATGGATCACGCCTGTAATCCTAGCACTTTGGGAGGCCGATGCGGGTGGATCACGAGGTCAGGAGATCCAGACCAGCCTGGCTAGCATGGTGAAACACCGTCTCCACTAATACTACAATACATGAGCCGGGCGTGGTGGAGGACACCTATAGTCCCAGTTGCTCAGGAGGCTGAGGCAGGAGAATGGCATGAACCCTGGATGCAGAGCTTGCAGTGAGCTGAGATCACGCCACTACACGCCAGCCTGGGTGACAGAGCGATACTCCGTTTGGAAGAGAAGGAAGAAGGAAGGAAGGAAGGAAGGAAGGAAGGAAGGAAGGAAGGAAGGAAGGAAGGAAGGAAGGAAGGAAGGAAGGAAGGAAGGAAGGAAGGAAGGAAGGAAAGAAAGAAAAAGAAAGAAAGAAAAGAAAGAAAGAAAGAAAGAAAGAAAGAAAAGAAAAGAAAGAAAGAAAGAAAGAAAAGAGAGAGAGAAGGGAGGAAAGAAAGGTGGAAAAGAAAGAAAGACAAGAAAGAAAGCAAAAAAGCCTAAAACATCCTATATTTCCAGGTGGTCTCCCATCCCAGTACTAACTAGGACCAATCCTGCTTAGCTACCGAGATCAGATGAGAACGGGCGTGTTCAGGGTGGTATGGCTGTACATGCTGGCAGAGGCACCTGGCTGCCCCAAGAGCCCAGCCCAGCCATGCCCACTGGCTTCCAGCCTGCACCACCAGCCCGGGGTAGCTGGGATCGAATCGGGACTCCTGAGCCGCTCGCCCGCGGCCTTCCCTCTGCTCCCGAGCTCCCGAGCTTCCACCACGTCAGGCCCGTTCAGAACAGGGAGTGCTCTGAGGCATCAGGGCCCAGGGCCCTGAATCCTGGGACCCCATCCCATCCTCAGCCCTGTCGTGGAGATGTTCTTTAGGATCCCAGGCCGTTCAGGAGCTCCTGCGAGGCCGCCTCTTGCTCCACCCACTCAGAGCCATCAGGGCTGGGCAGGGGTGAACAGCCGGCCCAACCACGTGGCTTTTTTCTCACAATTTCCCCACCACGGTCGCTTGTCCTGACCAAGAACTGGTCGGTGGGCAAGTAGGCGTGGGGGTATAGAAGTTGGTGAATGGCCCTGCTTTTCCCCAGGCTGGCACTAGAGCCGGCAGCCTGATCCCCGGCGAGAGTTGCTGAGAGAAACCCAGTCACACCCCACCACCATCAGGAGAAAACCCACAGCCACACACACAGACCCACCTGGGCGCTCATGCACGGGAACCCACACACACGCGCAAACACGCACAGACACGCACACACACACATGCATGCACATGCAAACATCTTGAAGGAGAGCAAGGAAGAGATAGATGGAGAGATTGAAACTGAGGGACAGAAACAGACATCAGTCGAGAGAGACAGGGGAGGGGGAGAGAGAAAGAGACAGACAGAGAGGCAGAGGAAGAGAGAGGAATGGAGAAAGGGAGACAGACAGAGAGACAGAGGGAAGGCAACAGAAGGAGCGTGAGTTGCAGGGGCAAACCCAGAGGAGAGAAGTGGAGGAAGCTAGAGAGCGAGAACGATAGAGCTTTGGAGAGGGAGCGCCCTGCTCCAGTAAGCAGGGCCCTTTTGAGTAGGCTGGGTTAGGGTTGAGGCCATGGTCTGGGTCAGAACAGGGTGACCAGGCCGTCCATGCAAGAGGAGTAATGGAGCGCTGAGATGGGTTTGGTCTTGGGTTAATTGCTTGCTTTAGAGGTGGGTTTCGTAGGCTCCTTCCTATATTGGCACCTCCCTGTGCTCCTGGTGCAGTGCGTTGGACCCCTAGATTTGCAGAGTGCACCAGACCATTTGGCAGAAGTCATGGCATTGGACGTGCCCACAGTGCCCGAGGCCTGGGTCTCTGGCAAGTTCTCAGGACTGGAGTTTACACGAAGTTGGTGGCAATAGAATCTGGGTGCACAGGGACTGTTTTCCTGGTGAGTGGCAAAGCAATGTTCTTCCCCCGCATAAAGCAGCTCCTGTGTTAGGGAGCAGAAATATTGACTGGAGTGTGTGGCACCCGCTGCCCCTGCCTGCCCCTTCCTCCAGTTTGGAAGGTTGCAGCGGCGCCCGATCAGTGCATTGAATCACCTGGGCATTCTGGGAGAGGCAAGGCAGTGCAAACCATAGGAAACATGCCCCTGCGCATTTATGGTTCCGCCCCCTGCCCTCCCGGGATGGACCTGGGCTCCTGGATTGGCGGCGGCGAGGTGGATGCGGTGGGAGGCTGCTGACCGGTTCTGCTTTTGGGGCGGATCCCCAAGAGGACGTCCTCAGCTGCAGAGGGGATGTAGGCGGGCGATAAAGTGCGAGCAGAGTCCAGGGAGGTTGGGAAGCATGGAGACAGCAGGGGGAAAGGAGGGAGGAGGGAAAACACAAAAGACTACAGCAGGACGAGATCCTGACCAGCCTGGCTAACACGGTGAAACCCCATCTCTGCTAAAGCTACAAAACATGAGCCTGGGGTGGGTGCAAGTGTCTGCAATCCCCGCTGCTCGGGAGGCCGAGGCAGGAGAATGGTGTGAACCTGGGAGACAGAGCTTGCAATGAGCCGAGATCGTGCCACTGCACTCTGCCCTGGGTGGTAGAGCGAGACTCCGTCTGGAAGAAAAGGAAAGGAAGGAAGGAAGGAAGGAAGGAAGGAAGGAAGGAAGGAAGGAAGGAGAAAGAAAGAAAAAGAAAGAAAGAAGGAAAGAGAGAGGGAGGGAAGGAAGGAAGAAAGGAAGGAAGGAAGGAGAAGAAAGAAAGAGAGAAAAGAAAGAAGGAAAGAAAGAAACAGAGAGAAAGAAGAAAGAAAGAAAAAGAAAGAAAAGGAAAAAAGAAAGAAGGAAAGAAAGAAAGAGAGGAAGAGAGGAAAGAAAGAAAGAAAAGAGAGAGAGAAGGAAATAAAGGAAGGTAGAAAAGAAAGAAAGACAAGAAAGAAAGCAAAAAAGCCCACAGCACCCAGTATTCCCAGGCAGTCTCCCATCCAAGTACTAACCAGGCCCAAACCTGCATATCTTCCGAGACCAGATGAGATCTTGCTGGTTCAGGGTGGTATGGCCTTAGACACTGGCAAAGGTGCCTGGCTGCCACAAGAGCCCTGCCCAGCCATGCCCGCCGGCATCCAGGCAGTACAGCCAGCCCAGGGCCTCCAGGCATGTATCGGGACCCCAGAGCCACTCCACAGCCTTCCCCTGGATCCCGAGCTGCCGAGCTTCCACCACGTCCGGCCCACTCTGAACAAGGAGTGCTCTGAGGCATCAGGGCCCAGGGCCAATGATCCTGGGATCCCATCCGGTCCTCTGCCCTGTTGCAGACGTATTCTTTTGGATCCTTGGCAGCTCAGGAGCTCCTGCAAGGCCCCCTCTTGTCCCACCAAACCAGACCTATCAGGGCTGGCCAAGGGTGAACAGGGGGCCCAGCGGCGTGTGGCCTTTTTCTCACAACGAGAACACCCGTGCCTGTGCCTCTGACTCTGGACCCCTGCCCTCCCAGGCTGGAGTCGGGCTCCTGGTGGGGCGGCGAATAGCTGGAAGCGGTGGAATGCTGCTGCCCAGTGGTGCTTTGCTGGCACACCCCCAGAAGGTGTTCCATGCGTGCGTTCCATGGATAAAGGGGGAGCAGAGTCAGAGGAATTTGGGAAGCATGGTGATAGTAGGAGGAAGGGAGTGAGGGGGAAAGCCAAAATAGCCTGCAGCAGGCCGTGACTGGTGGATCACGCCTGTAATCCCAGCGCTTTGGGAGGCCGAGGCATGTGGATCACGAGGTCAGGAGATCCAGACAAGCCTGACTTACACAGTGAAACCCCGTCTCTACTAAAGGTACAAAACATGAGCCGGGCATGGTGGCAGGTACCTGTAGTCCCAGCTGCTCGAGAGGCTGAGGTAGGAGAATGGCGTGAACCCAGCAGGTGGAGCTTGCAGCGAGCTGAGATCGTGCCACTGCTCTCCAGCCTGGGTGACAGAGTGGGAGTCCATTTGGAAGAGAAAGAAAGAAAGAAAGAAAGAAAGAAAGAAAGAAAGAAAGAAAGAAAGAAAGAAAGAAAGAAAGAAAGAAAGAAAGAAAGAAAGAAAGAAAGAAAGAAAGAAAGAAGGAAGGAAGGAAGGAAGGAAGGAAGGAAGGAAGGAAGGAAGGAAGGAAGGAAGGAAGGAAGAAGGAAGGAAGGAAGGAAGGAGAGAGGAAGGAAGGAAGGAAGGAAGGAAGGAAGGAAGGAAGGAAGGAAGGAATGAAGAATAA